>NC_056726.1:1642371958-1642566958 GCF_019279795.1 Protopterus annectens | reverse complement strand
GTGCCAGAGCCATGGGCTCAAGCTCAATGCCAAGAAATGTATAGTAATCTCCTTTGGGAAAAAACTTGTACCCATGAATTACCACATAGGTGGCAGTAGACTAAACACTGAAAGTGTGATAAGACACTTAGGGACACAGGTGGACAGTGTTCTCACCTTCGATAACCACATTGCCACAACAGTAAGGAAATCCTTCTATGTGGCTAACCTCATCACTAAGGGCTTTTCATCCAGAAAAAAGTAGGTCATTGTCCCACTGTACTCATCCCTCATTAGATCCATTATAGAATACAACACCCTGTTTGGTATGTACCTCTCAACACATCTGCAACAACTGGAAAGGCCACAGAAATACCTCATTAAAAGAATCACAAGCCTAAAGCAGATGCCCTATGCTGACTGTCTAAAAAAACTCCAGCTATACTCTGTCACATACCATCTACTCAGAGGCGATCTCTGCTTAACATACAAGGCCATGTCAAACCCAGAGCTGTTGGACATGCTACACTTAAAGAAGTCCAATCCCTCAAAGCCACATGCTCCATGCATCTAAACCTTGTTATCACAATGAACAAGACATGCTGGAGGGATAGGTTCCTGGCCCAGAGACTCCCCAGACTCTGGAATACACTGCCTATACATGTCAAGCAGAGCACCTCTTTGGCCCTCTTGAAAAGGAACCTTGATGACTGGATGGGAGATAGGAAATTCATCCCAGGGATCACGTCAGTCACCCTGATAAACATGGGTCCAGGGAAGTAAATATTGTGAGAAGAAATAGCTAAGGAATTGTTATGGCTTAGGGCCAATAGCCTAGTACCAACCTATGAACCTATAGATATATATATATATATATATATATATATATATATATATATATATATATATATACATATATACACACATACACACACACACACACACACACACACACACACACACACACACACACACGCACACACACACACTCACACACACATACATACATATATATGTATATATACACATAGTTGAAAGTATATTTATTGACACTTATATCTGCAATATATATATATATATATATATATATATATATATATATGTGTGTGTGTGTGTGTGCACAGATTTACATATATTTTTTACTCGTATTACATTTGTATTTATACAACTATGTTTTCACATAAACATTGCATATATTTGTATACAGATGCAGTTCTGTGTATAGGTATTTTTACACTTTCCTTTACATTATTATAATAACATCTTAGATATGTATTTGTATTGACACATATTTCTCCTAGCACATATATTCAGTGATGCAACATTCTTATACTTTATTTTTATCTTTACTATCATCCAAAAATGGGAAAATAGAACCTCTGGCCTTCTAACTCCTACCTAGTCAACCCGCTCAGGCAGCTGGTCGGTCCTGTGCTTCTGTAGGTCACCATACCTGTGACACCATTGTTAGCTGGACCAGGTGATCCCTGTCAGGGATGACAGGTGCTCACCCATTCCTGCTAGATGTTCCACTCACACTCCATTATGCACACCTGGCTCTTATTCAGGTACAAGTTACTAAGAAGGTAAACCATAATCTTGGTCTCCTTATTACAGCATATTTGAGTGGTTTCACTGATGCTACCTTCATTAGACGTGTCCGTACCATAGTGAAGAAAGCATGAGTAGGGCTGTGGTTCACAGGTTTAGAACTACTCACTCTGGGGCGTGGCATCACCTTAACCAAACCCATTTAGCAAGCAGAAGTATCAGCCCTGCTACTGTTATTATTGTCAAGTTTAGTTTAAAAAAATGTTTTGTCACCTACATATTTTTTATTCACATTTCATTTATATGCTGGATAAAAGTCAGAACGCAATCATCGTTTTTTTTATTTTACTTACAATTAGTATTACTGCTGTGCATTACCTTTATTACCTTTTTGCAGTATTACATCTGAATGTCATTTATACATGCCTCATACAGTATAGCAGCAGTATTAATATTCCAGTGTCCAAAATCGATCCAAGCAAGAAAAACAAATGAAACTGGAGCAAACACAGCATTAAAATCCACAAGATTTTAATAAAAAATAGAAGGTTAACATCTTCATGTCCATATACCAGGCACTTCTGAAGAAGAAAACTTGTGGATTTTAATGCTGTGCTCCAGTGTCATTTGTTTTTCTTGTGTGCCAGATGACGTAAGATGGGCTGTGATTGTATTTCAAAGGTGTGCAAACTCACATGCATATGACTCCATCTTGCCTTTTCTAAACATAGTCAGTCTTGAGCATACCTAAATCTATTCTCATATTACCACTGTATGCTGGTGACTACCATGGACTACTGTGGACTCCAGCACTTTCTGCAGCATGTGCGGGTAAAACTAAGGCTATGTTCATGAGTAGCCAAGACCGAATTACGTACATAAGTGGCTGTACACATTTGCATATCACTGTGATTTACAAACATAAACATAAATGGGCCTAATTTGTATTCAAGATGCATAAATAGACCTGAATGTACATAAAGAAGTCCAATGCCACCAGATTAACTTGCAATTACTCAAGTTAGGCAGCAAATTGCTTAGTAGACTACAGACTTTTTGAAGCAAGAAAAAACAATAGAAATATTGTAAATTAATATGAAACATTTCAAAATAATAGAATTTAATGAGTTCACTTTGAGAAATTTTCATTTTACTGACTTCATAGGCATATTACAATGGTTTTAATGAATGCTCTAAAGCTGATATTTGTAAATGGAAAATCATTACAGCAGCAGTGGAAATGATCAGTGACCGCTTGAAAAATCATTTACCTTGGTGTCATTTAGAGATGGTGCTTATGTGGTAGAAATACAGTGGTGTGGATGTTTTGTTGGTTCAACATTCATGTGTTGTTACTTGCAGAAATGTGAATGTCATTGATGAATGACAATTATAAATACAAAATGATGGTAGGGGCTAGGTTAAAGATTAATCTTTTAACAAACTAATTTTTTACTGATGTGAATGTATTTATTATACCGCAGACATTATTGTAGCACAATTTTACTCAGCTGTACTGATTTTACATGTGTATAATGGAGTTTGTGTCATGGTCTGTTTTTTTTTTTTTTTAATGAGGATAGCAAGCATGCTTCCTTTATTGTGTTGTTTGTCTGATGATTAAATCAAAACCTTTTTTGTGTATGATTGTAGTATACTTTATATGTGCTGCAATGTTGTAATGATGAAAAACAAGGGATTAAGGTAGAGAAAGGACAGCTTCAACCATAAGAAAAAAAACATATCTTCATGACATCCTTTAGGATGTATGGTAAATGCCTGTTTAGTAAAGGGCAGGAGCTACACAAGTTGAGAGGGTAAAATACCAGAATTAGCTTATTATGGACATTAATTCAGTTAGCAGACAAAGTCACACTTTAATATAGCACAAGAAAATGGAAATTATATGTTAGGACATGCTACAAGCAAGGAGAGATAGAATGCAATTGACTCTACCAGCACTGTGGGGGCCTCCAACAATTATCCCATTAGCACCAGATGAGGAATACCTCCTCCCCATCCATGGGTATGACAATGTCATGGAAGTTGATGGCACTGGAATAACCAGAGGTGGTATGGACACTGGCTATTACAAACGTCTGCAGTAACAATACCTGTCCGGTCAGGAAGGTTGGTTTAAAAGCAGTAAGATATATTCATATAGAGAATTAAATGCTGGCATGGAACGATTATATTAAACACATGACATTTACTACAAATGGGTGAACCTTCCACTTCCATACAGAATGAAAATAAAGGCAGTGTGCATGGTAAGTGTCCCCCAAAATATCTTAGTAAGCACACAGCAGTGTATGCTATTTTTTTTTATTAATAATGCTCTCAAATAAGTTTTACAGGATCATCAGCAGAAACAAACAGTTCCAATATACCAATAGATTTGGAGGATAAGAAGAGTAGAATGGTTGTTGAAGATGATGATGATAAGGTTTGTGACAAAAGGAGGTATTGGCAGCACAGCTAGCTGGAATTTTATAAATACTCATATGTCATTTGTGAATATCAACATGATTCATATGGTTGTGTTACAAATTTATTAGAATTGTATGCCATATACGATGGTTTGTACAGACGTGTGCTGAAGAGATATGTTGTAGAGTACTCAGATTAGTGATTTGTCTACAGTGTACCCTACTGGAAGAGAACAGAAATGTACATAAACTACTGTAACTGTGTAAATGTATATATTTTAACAGTAGAAACTGGAACGTAGAAGGTTAACTTGCAAAACTTCAGACAAATAATTGAAATTAAATTGTTTTATAACTGCACCATAAAAGATGTATTCAATGCAGCAAGGAGACAGGATTTCTAAAACTAGGGAGCCTTCTGCAATGTCTTGTAAGTGTTTTATTGTTTTATGTCTTCCATTATCTGCAAAGATCTGAGGGCTATTTAATTTCACAGGTAGATGCAAAATGGTGGCAGTTTCTAGCAATGAGGGTTTAGCTTGGGAATTAAAGTCACATGACAAGAAGTGATGTAATCCTGCATGTTAACCCAGAAGTAATATTTGTGATATTAATTTAACAACTCTCTGAGAGAGACAGAGTATTCTGTATTTTGTCTTTGAACTGAAAAGAAGACCCATTCACCACACTTACCTTGCTCTGTAAGTTAACTAGGTTATAGTAATTCTCCTAGATTCAGTCAGGAATATAATGAAGTATAGCTTAGATGTTTTCTGTATTTATTTGGGACTATCCTGCAATGTTGTTTTTAAGTATTTCCTGTGATTTTGAACTCTGATGTAACTGTGATTATTTACTGAGTATTTTCTTGTCCTTTTATTATTTATTATTAAATATATTTAAACCTATCATTGTGGCTGATATTTGTGGGACATATTTAAGTTCTGAGAGTACTTGCATATTTATTTGGTGACACTGTGGGCCACACCTAATAGCCTTGCTCTTGGTCAAACTACCATTTGTATTGATAGTAACATTACACAGTAAGGCTGGACACCCTTTGTTAAGAGCCTTAAAGTAGCTGATAAGAAGTGACTGGTGGCAGTAATAACAAACTTATAGTCTAGGCAGAAGGGGGCATAGCTAGTAAACCTGTGCCAGCCTTTCCCAGGTGGGTGTATCTGTGTGTGTGTATAAATTAAACCTCAAAGAGTGTATGTGTGTCTGTTACTTGGGCAGTGACACGAGGCACTGGTTAGACAGAAAGGGTGCTAAAAGCCTTGGCTTGGTCACTCAGCTGAGTTCTCAACTCTGTAGCTGTGCCAGTGGGGAGTCTTACTGGGGATCTGGAGAAGGAGAGAGAGAAACCAGCCCCGGACTGACTGTGGTCTCTATGTGCTCTTAAGGGAAATTGCACTTGATGCAGAGAGATGCATCTGGAAATACTTTGTGTGTGTTCCTGTCATCCTCCCAGTGTGTATGTCTCCCACTGTTGACAGTGATGAGGATAGAGGCTCCTTGATTACTGGGGCATTGGTGGGGTGTCATATATTAATTGGTTTGCAGTGGTGGGATATTCACATATTAGGATTCAGTGGTGTGGATATTGAACTCCTGTATCCTGTAAACAGTGGCCACTGAAGGTGTTTGTGCTCTCAGTCAGCCACACAGTGAACATTCAGAGTTTCATATCACAATAATTTTATTTATTTTTTGTTAGTTTAGTTAGTCAGGCAGAGAAGACAAGGATGTCAGCAGAAGGAGTATGGCAGGCTGACAAGGAGGTAGTTGACTGAGATGTGCCAGGCCAAAGGAATGGTGCATGCCAACCTGACTAAAGCAAAAATAATTGCAACCTTGGGCACACCTGCATCACAGACTGACCAGCAACCTGGAGGACAACCAGGCTGGCCTTGGAGATGTACAACTCACAGAAAATGGACAGTTCAACCTTTCCACAGATGACTTAAAAATCCATCTGGAGTTAAAGAGATTTGAATTTGAGGCCAAACAGTTAGAACTAGAATCAGCAGAGACTGCAGTGTTTGGAGGCTGAAGAAAATGAGAAACAGAGGCCAATAGAGACAGCAGAGAGACTGAGATGTCTGGAAGCTGAACAGAATGAGAGGCAGAGGCAACATGAGAAGGAGATGCTGATTCTTCACCAGGATCATGGAGGTAATGGGGAAGGGAATAACCAAACCGCAGAAGCTACAAAGGTCAGCAAATTTCTTCTACAATTTAAAGATAATATTTATAGTTTCATTCATATATTTGAAGGGGTATGTAAACAGTATAATGTTGCCCAAGGACTCTGGGTACGGTTCCTGACACTTACTCCATGGTAAAGCTGTAACTGCTATTTCTAAATGGTTTGATACTGAGTGCTTAAATTATAATATTGTTAAAAATTGAGTGTTTTAAGTTAACATCTGAATCTTATAAAAAATGTTTTCAGCATAGATGCAAGGCAGATGAAAGTGTGTGTGAATATATTGCTGAGTTAAGCACTTATTTTCATAGGTGGGTGAGTGGGTGTTAGGTCACTACGTTTGAAGGGCTGGCAGACCTTTTGATGAGGAAACAAGCCCTTAACATTTTGCCTGAGGACATGGGAATATGGTTAGCAGATAGGCAGTACAATACTGCAGATGAGTTGGGGAAAATGGAGACTTATACCTAGCAAGTAGGGCATCACTGCACAGGAAAGGGATACCCAGTGTTGCTCATGGGTTTAAGAGAACTCATGGTGGGCAGCCTAAGTCACCCCAACAGAGTCCACCAGTAGCAGGGGTAGCCACTAGTCCAGGTACATGTCCAGGATCAATGGTTAAATGTTTTAAATGCAACCAGTGGGGCCATTTGCATATAGATGTCCATGGATGCAAAGTGGGGAACAATTGGTGGGAGACCCAGTAAGTGGGAATGAAAAATGCCAGCAGTAGCTTGGCTCAAGACAACAGGGGTATCAAACTACCATAAGAGGTTATATCCTATTTTAGTAAATGGGAAAGAGACCATTGCTAAGGGATACACAGCCTCTGACCCAACCATTGTGAAGCCTGCAATGGTTACAGTGGAGCACTACTTGCTAGGGCAGTCTACTCCAGTCAAAGCCTTAGGAGGGAGATTATAAATACCTTTGGCTGGGGTTCTCCTTGACTAGTAGGGTGGAAAAGGAAGCCAGCAAATAGGTGTGTTTGAGGCTATCCCTGCAGATGTCCTTATGGTGAATGATTTTGATAGTGCAGTACCTTGTGTGCATGCAGTGGCATGCAGTTAGCGCATGTGGGTATGGTAGACTGGGAGGGACTCAGAGAGACTGCAGACTTGAAGCCATGACTGCTGTGGTGTTTACTTCAGGGAGGGAGCTACCCAGAAGCAGTGAGACTGATGGTGTGCCTCAGCTGCTTATGGGTACTGATGTTCCCTTGGACAGAGTGATTGCAATGGCAGAGGTGAGTAGTAGTACTCAGGCTGACAGTAAAACACTGGTGTCAGAGGATACCAGACTTCCAGTGGAAGGGGAGCTGGAAAGAGTTACCAACAGAGAGTTGAGACCAGCTCAGCTCTTAGACCCTACATTACAAGGCCTGAGAGAGGTAGCCAGTGAGGCACCTGATTGTCAAAGAAAAGGAGAATCTGCATACTGTGACAAAGGGTTACTGTATAGAGAGTGGACCCCTGAGGGAGGGCTAGAGGGTGAGAGAATACAGCTGCTGGCAGTGCTCAGACCCTGTTGTCTGGCACTTCTAGCCATAGCCCATGACTTTCCCTTTGCAGGTCATATGGGCATGAAGCATACAAATAGATGTATTATGCAGAACTTTTATTTGGCCTGGGATTTCCAGAGATGTAACAGGGTACTGCAGGAGCTGTGAGTAGTGCCAAAAAGTAGGCAAGGCAGGGGACAAAGTCAAAACTGCTTTGATGCTTGTGTCTGTGATTGAGGAGTCATTTCAGAGGGTAGCTATGAATATTGTGGGGCCTCTGAGTACCCTGAGTTCCACAGGGAAGTATATCCTACTGGTAGTAGATTATGCTACCAGAGACTCTGAGGCAGTGGCATTGTCCTCCATTGAGATCAAAAAGGTGGCAAATGCTTTGTTAGTGATTTTCAGCAGGGATGTTTCCCAGAAGAAATACTGACTGATAGAGGTGCCAATTTCATGTCAGACTTGCTGGCCTATCTGTGGAAGCAGTGTGGGGTGAAGCAGCTAAAGACCACCCCCTACCATTACCAGACCAATAGTCTTGTGAAGAGGTTAAACTCTACACCAAAGACCATGCTATGGGCATTTGCAGACCAGTTTAACAGGGAGTGAGACAAATAGTTGCCCCATCTATTGTTTGCTTACATGGAGGTGCACCAGGAATCCACAGGTCTTTTACCCTTTGAGTTTCTGCATGGGCATAGGCTGAGGGGACTTCTAGATTTGATACATGATGAGTGGGAGGGTGAATGTGAATCCCATAAAGAGTCTGTTGTCATATATGCCCTAATCCTCAGGATAAGGCTCAGGGAACTCATGAGCTTGGTCCAGAGAACCTGACTGAAGCCCAACAGCAGAAAAAGGTCTGGCGTGACAGGAATGCTCGAGCTAAAGAGTATGCTGTGGGGCAGCAGGTAATGGTTCTAATTCTTCTCAGGCACAACAAGCTACAGGCAGTTTGGGAGGGACCCTTCAAGATGGTAAGGAAGGTCAGTGATGTTAACTACATGGTAGAACTGCTAGGCAGGAGGCAGGGAAACAAACTGTACCATTTTAACATGATTAAACCTTCCATGGTAGAGATGCCCTGGTGCTATGTATTTACAGCACAAGACAGGAGGAGTCTGAGGGGGATCTATGGCTATAGGGAGCGAGCCAGCCAGCCAAATCCAAAATTACTATGGAGGAGCCTAGGGTTGCAGGCATATGATAGGACAGTGCAGCACTGTACTGGGGTCAGCAATGCCAAGGCAGCTGGAATCTCAAGATAGAGTATGGGGTAAGGTATTTCCAGATAGGCTCAACCATCTCAGGCAACGCTTCTCAAGGGTCACTTGAAAAACTAGCTTGAGTCTTCGAGGGGGGAGAAGTATGACAAAAGGAGGTACTGAAAGGACATCACAGCTAGCTGGAATTTTGTAAATAATCATATGTCATTTGTGAATATCAACATGATTCATATGCTTGTGTTACAAATGTATTACAACTACTATTGATATTTTACGGCCTCTGAGTACCCCGAGTAACTACTATATGTAATTACTATTATACTACTTTCAGCCTACCAATACATCTCTCTACTTTCCACCCCACTGCTTCACCTTCCTTGCTCTACTACCCCAGTAACACTTCCCCTCTCACATCTCTCTGCTTCTCCCTCTAAGTGTCCTCTTCCTTTCCTTAATCCAACTGACTTCATACACAGCCCACCTACCAATACTATCACTACTTACACGCTTAGCATTATTCATCATCCTCTACATGTCTGCAACTTTCTTGCTTACCCTACCTTTACACCTATGCCACATACTACTCTCTATCAACCCCTCCACTTCCAACTCATTACTTCCCTAAATATACCTATCCCCTCTTCCCTCTACTCAGAACTCTTCCTATCCAATCTATCATTTACTCTTTCTTTGTAAGGTATTATTTTTCAACAGCATTATTAATAGACATAAACATGTATGGATGCTGTATATGATTGCGTGTAATCTAACTGTATATCAACTATCTAATGTAATATTTTACTCTGTAAATGGAGCTTTTCTCCCCAGGCCTCCACTGAGGAAAGGACATGTCCAGTTGGACTTTCCAAGTTAACAAATGTAAAATAAATAAAAATAATAAATAACTGTATATCATATAAGATGGTTTGTGCAGATATGTGTGCTGAACAGATATTTTGTAGATTACTCAGCTTAGAGATGCGTCCACAGTGTACCCTGCTGAAAGAGAACACAAATGTACATAAACTACTGTAACCATGTAAATGTATTTATTTTTGCAGTGGAAAATGGAACTTAGAAGGTTAACTTGCAAAACGTCTGAAAATAGTTGAAATTAAATTACTTTACAACTGTGCCATAAAAAATGGTTTCAATGCAGCAAGGAGACAAGATGACTAAAACTAGGAAGCCTTCTGCATTGTCTTTTAAGTGCTTTATTATTTTATGCCTTACAGCAGCTGCAAAGATCTGAGGGCTATGTATTTTCACAGGTCGATGCTAAATGCTGGCATTTTCTAGCAATGGGGGTTTAGCTTGGGAACTAAAATCAGATGACAAGAAGTGATGCCATCCTGCAAACTAACCCAGCAGTAATATTTGAGATATTAATTTAAGAACTCTCTGAGAGAGAGAAAATATTCTGTATTTTGCATTTGACCTAACAAGAAGACCCATTAACTACACTTGCCTTGCTCTTTAAGTAAGTTAGCAAAGTATAGTAATTCTCTTAGATTCAGTCAGGAATATAGTAAAGTATAGCTTAGATGATTTCTGTATTTATTTTAGACTGTCCTGGAATGTTGTTTTAAGTATTTCTGGTGATTTTGAACTCTGATGTAACTGTTATTGTTTACTGAATATTTTTGTTCTTATTTATTATTAAATATATTTAAACCTATCATTGTGGCTGATATTTGTGAGAGATATTTAAGTTATGAGAGTACTTGTATATTTATTTGGTGACACTGTGACACTCCTAATAGCCTTATTCTTGGTCAAGCTACCATTTGTATTGATAGTAACAGTACACAGTAAGATTGGACACCCTTTGTTAAGGGCCTTAAAGTACCTGATAAGGAGTGACTGGTGGCAGTAATAACTACCTTATAGTCTAGGCTGAAGGGGCATAGGTAGTAAACCAGGTGTGTGCATGTGTGTGCGTGTGTGTGTGTGTGTGTGTGTGTGTGAGTGTGTGTGTGTGTGTGTGTGTGTGTGTGTGTGTGTGTGTGTCTGTGTGTGAGCTACTTGGGCAGGGACATGAAGCACTGTTTGGACAGAGAGGGAGATGGAGGCCTTGGCTTGGTCATTCTCAACTCTATAGCTGTGCCAGTGGGGAGTCTTATTGAGGATCTAGAAAAGGAGAGAGAAACCACACCCAGACTGACAGTGGTCTCTGTGTGCTTTTAAGGGAAATTGCACTTGATGCACAGTGCTGCATCTGGAAATACTGTGTTTGTATCTGTCATCCTCCAAGTGAGTACATCTCTCACTGTTGCCAGTGCTGAGGATTGAGGCTCTTTGATTTCTGTGCCAATGGTGGGGTGTCACAAGGTTGATATAGCTATATTAATGCGACAACCTAAGGAAAGTGACATGCAGTCCCCAAGTGTAATGACAGAATCTCACACCCAACAACATCTTAGTAACTCTGCAAAAAAGTGCATCACAAACACAAGCACAAGCTGACACGCTACTCTTGCTTGGACATGGAGAAAACTCTTGCCCCTTTACACCAGTATCTGAAAATCCAGAGGAACACTTTCAGAATGATGGCAGACATCCAGCGATAACAGTGTCCACAATGACACGTTTACAAAGGAGAGCTAGATACAGGAATTTGTCAAATATACCTCAGTAAACATGTTAACAATTGGGTGCCATGACATTGCTAGGGCTCAGAGCATGCCACAGAGAGTCCCCTGGAAATGATCAGAGTCCTCTAGGGTGCATGTGAAGATTTCCAGCACTATGTGAAAATGGTACAGAGTATGAATAATATCATGATCACATTGATGCATGGTGAGGTGACAACCAAGCATCTGTGGCCACCTCCATTTATACACTATTTAGGACATACTAGATGCAAGTAGCAGTTAGTCTTGGAGGGGAAGATGATGGGGCACTGCCTGGACATGTAAGGGCAGATCACTTGAGACTACAGGTGATAATTAGTCAATGTGGAGGAGGGACAAGCACAAAAGATTCCATGCAGGCCACATCAGCATTCATATAGACCTAGCAAAACATTTCATTTGAGGTCTTAATCCTGGTCCTGTAGCACTGTCAGATCAGTGTCTATAGGATCAAGTGCATCATGCATGCCATGACATCAGACCAACTCAATGCTGACATCACTTGACAGCCCCTCTTCAAAATCATTTGCACTATATTACCACCACTTAAAAGTAGCAATACACATGTTTTCAGTGAAACACTAACAAGAAAATTACAGATTAAAATGAGCATCCCGCCATTTAAACAAACACCCACACCATTGTGCAAATTATATTTTTTGTCTGTGAGACCACAGATTATTGTGTTTATGCAGTACCTTAACTGACAATATAGGTCAAACAGAAATCATTGCAAAATATACTACAAAATTATATGTTTTCATTAAATTGCAAGGTATAAACTCACATTAAATACTGAATTAACACGTATTATTAATTATGCCACTTCAAGGCATTAAGTGTGTGGATGGTTAGGTACATCACCTGACTAAAATTTATTGTGAAAAAGCAGTTAAAAATGTGATTATTTATTATATGATACTTTATGATGTCATTAAACAGGAGTCAGTCAGCACCCAGTGATGTATTTTATAGACAATAATATGATTATATGTTCTGAAATATAAAATGAATATTCTAAAATAAGAAGGAATAGGTTCATAGGTCTGTAGTAGGCTAATGGCCCTGGAGCCTTTACAAGCCTAGCCCAAAAAAATTGCCCAGGCACTGTGCCACCTGATGTTAGTTCACAGTGCCCCTATCCAGTAGGGCAACTGGATGAGCCCTGGGGTGAACTTTCTGTTACCCATCCACTCATCAAGATTTTTCTTGAAGAGGCCCAGGTATGGGCTCTTCTTGACATGAATGGGAAGGTTATTCCAGACTATGGGCAGCCTTTGGGAAATGAACCTGTCCCTTCAGCATGTTCAGTTTTGTCTGGTGAACAGTGACAGTAGACCATGCACAACACAGCATAGCCCACAGATAACACTACATGCATCAATTATACTCTATGTGTCTTTTAAAAGAAAGAAAACACTAACCTGAATGTCATGGTTCATAGTTCCGGGTAAATACTGCCCCTTTACCTGCACAGCCATAAACCATGCTTGAGCCTGCTGCACAGGGTCCCTTACTACTGTTGCCAGCTGGTCACCATTAACTATAGTAGAACTGGAACTGGGAGCTGCCGTGACAGCATGGGTCACTTCACCATCAGACATGATCATGTTGTGCAGAATGCATCATGCAGTAAACATCCTGATGTAGTAGCTTAGTCATATTAAAGGGCAACCCAGACTTATCTTAGGCACCTAAAATGACTCTTCAGGAGGCCAAAGCTTCTCTCTCAATGACAATACAGGTCTGAGACAGAGCTGTAATAAAGGTGTCCACTTGGATTTCTCACTGTTGTCATTAGCCATCGCCTGAAAGATAAAAAAAGAAAAAAAGGAAGAAAGAGAGGGAGAGAGAATGCTTTGTTCTCTCACAACAAGAGGTTTCCCAGTTCAATTATCTGCTGGGGTTATACCTCTAAGACTGAGAAATCTGGACAAAGTCATATATAATGGGGGGACAAAGGCCCAAAAATAGGGATGATTTTTAAATATTGCTCTTACAAGCAAAGAAAGTTGATAGAATAACAAATTTTGCATTATCATGAATTATCTGAAGAGTATGAAGTCTGTTCCCAGGATTCACAAACATATTTTTTTTCCATGCAGGAGCAGTGTAGCCGCTCCTGCATGGAATATGGCCACCAAGGAATCCAGAAACACGCAGTTTTGATGTGCGTGAGTGAGCCAAAACTGTTCCTGCACGGAGTCCCATTCAGGATGCTAATTACCTCACTTGCTGGTGAAAACCATGCAAATGAGGGTAAATAGCAATCCAGGCAGCAGGCAGGTAACCATGCAGGAACAGTGTAAGGTGGAAAAATGCATTCGGCTACTAGCAGAATACATTTCTGCAAAAATGAAAATGGAGCCATGACAGCTCCAATAAAAGCATGTACCCTAATCTGTAGGCATGCCAATGGCCAAATATATGGTCATTGGCAATGAAAACTGATTTACCTACAAATAAAAAATTATATTTTTAAGGCCGATTTCGACCATTGAAGCATAGGGCAGTGCCTCACAAATGGGATCGTGGGGAAAACAAAAAATAAATAAATAAATAAAAAGGAAAAGTCAATTTTAAGGGAAACCTGCATTTTGCCATTATACTATATGGCAAGCAGAATCAAAACAATGATAGGGAACAGTCATTGCTAAGGGGGAAGGCTCTTGTGTAGTGCAGTAACTACAGACTAAGGCAGTGGGATATGTTAATGAGGGGACTTATACTGAATCACAAAATTCTTCTAAGTGTCACATGCACCTAACTGTGTAGGTGCTCTAACACCATCATGTAGGCAGGAGGAGCAAGTAACATGAAAAGGGGGTGTGTCATGCTTGCTGTAAGCACATTGGAGCTCTGTTGCCTGGGTTTGCACTTAGCTAAGCACAGCTAAGTGAAAGGGTGTGTCACAGGCTGTATAGTCTTATTTCATGAACTGAAGAGTGTATTCACACCCAGGGGAGGGCCATTTCTTGCTGTTTACACTAGCTAAACAGGTCTGCACGGTGAGCTGGGGCTTAAACAGGAAGGATATAGGAAAAAAGGAAATAGCAGAACAAGGGTATTGCAGTACAAATCAGCAATTTGGGATTCTGCAACTCACAATGGGTCATTGAAAGCACTCAATAATACAGCTGGCAGGTGGCTGCATAGCTGAAAATGGGAGATGTAAAAAATGAAATAAAGGGCAACAGAACAATGAAGAAGAAATGAAGTAGAAATCACTAATATGGGCATCTTGCAACTTACAATGGGCCATGCAAAGCACACAATAATACAACTGACAGGTGGCTGTATAGCTGAAAATGGGAGGAGATGTAAGTAAAAAATAATTAAAAAAATGGCAACAGCAGAATAAAGGCAATCATGCACAAATTACCAGTAATGCCTCTAACACTCACAGTGGCCAAATCAAAGCCATGAATAATATTGATGGCAGCTGGAACGTTTCATAGTCAGCCAATCATACAGGAAGCATCTGCAGCACAACAGTATAAAGTATGGAAACACCTTACAGTCTGGTTTTTTCCCCACAAACTCTGCACCATTGGTGTATACATGCAGGAGAATTTTAAATGGAAAAATGTTAGGGGCTGCCATTGCTTTGATCCATCAGTATGCGCAAGAGGCTCACAGTGGAGAGGAGGATAATGCTGACAACCGCCACTACCAAGGAGGAGGAGAAGAGTGTTCAGGCCCAGGGTAACCTACCAGCGGCTACATGATCTGGAGATAGTAGAGCACTACAGGGTGGACAGAGACATATTTCAGCAAATCACCTAGCTGTGCCGGCCTCAAATCAGAGCTAGACCCAACAGAGGACAACCCATCCCAGTGAATACCAAGGTATGTGTAGCCTTAAGAATTCTAGCTACAGGTACTTTACAAAGACCTACTGGGGACATCATGGGGGTCTCACATGCATCTGCATCTAGGCTACTCCACCAGTTCCTGGATGCCATGCTACCACATGCCAGTGACCACATTTACTTCCCCAATACCCATGAGGAGAGGACCAGCAATATGTGTATCTTCCACCATGTAGCAGAATATCCAGAGGTACTGGGTGCCATAGACTGCACGCACATCCACATCAAAGCACCACCCGATGAACAGGGTAGGGTCTACATAAACTGCAAGGGCTTCCCCTCCATCAACTGCCAGATTGTGTGCAATGCCCAGGACATTATTACGAATGTGTGTGCTGGCAGCCCTTGAAGCTATCACAACTCCTATATCTGGCATTCGTCACAGCTGTACCAGGCATTTGCCAGTGGGGGCATCCCATATGGCCATCTGGTGGGGACTGCTGGCTATGCATTGGAGCTGTGGATGATGAAACCCATCAGAAATGCACACACACCCACACAAGAATGCCATAATGAGGCACACGCACAAATCAGGATCATTATAGAACATGCGTTTGGGATGCTCAAGTCATGATTCTACTGCCTTGACATATCTGGCGGAGCCTTGCAGTACTCTCCAACCACATGTGCACACATGTTCATAGTATGTGCCATGCTACACAATATGATCATGCAGAAACAGCTGTAGCAGGAAAAGCATGGGAAGGGCCACACAGACCACCACCATTGCCAAGGTCACCACAAGCACAGAGGGACTCACAGGAGGAGGCCCCTGAGCTTGCTTCCATAGGCAGAGGCATGCCCAGTATGCTCATGCCTTGGCAAAGAGGCAATGCATAGCACACGCACTAACACTGTAGGAACCCCAGGGACTGACACCTCTCTCTGACTTGCACACACAGTAAAATAGATGACACATACATCACATTACCTGTAACTTACCATGTACAGGCCATGTACTGCGTGCAGCCAACATAGGCAGCCCTCAAGCACCATCCTCACATCTGCCGCAAGGACAAGGTAAGTCAGTCTTCTTAACAATAAATGAATGGAATAGTATGTTCTGCTAGCATATCTATGGTAATGCTGCATGCATGCAAGGGAATGGGTAGCCTACCGGGATAGCAGCACACAACTAACAGCTATGTTGGACACCAGGAAATGTCTGGCCAAACCTGGCCTCTACGCATTATGCAGTAGTACCCAAGGTGGCAAATCCCACTGCAATATATGTGTGGGGACAACTAACTTGGTGTCATAGGTCACAGGCATGGATGTCAGGGCGGGGGTCCCATAACCATCCCTCACACCCACACAGCAAGTTAGCTGTAGAAAAACACAGATAAATTTCTGGTAAAGGCACACAAATGGTGGCAATGTTGACTTAACCCCCTACAGACACAGAGTGATAGCACAGCAGGACCAGCAGTTGCAGTAAGGCTGCAAAAGGTAAGAAGTCTGAAACTCAAATGTATGCCAGTACAATCTGACCTGGGTTCTTTACTGATATGCCTCCAGTCCCCAAGACAAGGCACAATAGTATGGTAAATGGAACCAAAATGTAAAGCAAATATCAGCATAGTCTGTGCAAATGTGTACAGGTGACAGGTGTGTCCCCCCCATATACCCACACAAATGCAGTAACATATATGTTTGCATGGAAATAGCAGTATAGCACACATTGGCAGGGCTGTACCAATACACATGAAACCATGTTGCCTGTCCACAATATGCAGGGGTCAATGAGCTATGTGTATGTGTAGTTAATATTATCTGGATCTGGTCAGCGCATTCTACTGGCAGTCCTCTTGTACTGCCTTAGGTACAGTGCTCCATTTGACAGGGCCATGTGCAGATAACTGCAGTGCCAACTGTTATGTGTGTTAGTGAGACCCACTGCTCTGCCACTGACATACCTGGAAGTCACAGTGCTATATGGAATATACTACACATATTAGTGACATCTTGAAGGATGTGTAGCAGAGGTGCCAAGGCTTTTGTGAATATAAGTGCTTTGTGGTACTGTTGCCAGTGGCCATTCTCAATAATCATTTTTCTTATGTTTGCTTTTACATATAATGGATATGCCTGCACAGTTGAATGCACTCTATACCCACACCCATAACTCCCAACTTCTGACAGCAAGATGTCTGGACAAGGGCAGAAATAAAAGTGGAACAAAGGCACAATGATAGGCATGTGTTGTAAATATTGTCCTTACATAGTGAGAAAGTTGGCAAGGTGAAGGATTTTCAGTACCAGGAATTGTCTGAAGGTTATGTATTCTGAAACAGTAATGTCCGTATTATTTTGTTACATCACACTTCAATTATATGTAGCTAACTTGCCATAAAAACACAAGTTTATGTAGAAAGAATGCAACCTCTATCCAAACATTTGGACATCCTGCCAAAAAATGTACAGGTCATAGGTATGCACACACAAGGATATGACATCTTAGGTTAGAAAGATACCCCACAAGTAGGAGATCCACAGCCAGTATATCACCAGGTTGATGAACTGTTTACACAGCTGTGTGTCATTACTACACTGGCTGTAGCCACACCTCACAAATGGCCTTGGTGGGCAAGAATCTACATAGCTGTCCTCATAATATTGATCTATGCATCTTACAACTAGTATTCCTCTGGTAAAGCACTGTGATGTCTTGAGGATGTCTGGCACTAGGTAATGACACAATACATTGCAGTGTCAGATTACAGATATTTCAGATAATGTCTGCTAAACAAAAACGTACCCTAAGGAAAGCCCTGTGTACTCCTGAGAGGTAATTCTGTAGAACACAAAACCCTGGACTGGACTGGACTGTACACCTATCTCTGGAATGGAGTCACACCCTAATTATAGAATGTCAAACTGGGCATGTCCTACACTTAGAGAATCACAGGACATGTTGGAACCCACATCAGAATACATGACTGTATTGTGTATATATGTCCATGCATACAGACAGCTATGTACACCTCAGCTGTCCCCACACACACACATCAGACAGGATTACCCTGCTGTAGGTGGCCCATATGTGATATATCTGCATCTGTTGCATGAGATACACACACACACACACACACACACATATATATATATATATATATATATATATATATATATATATATATATATATATATATATGGGCAACAGATAACCTTTGTCAAGCATACACACACATAGATGTG
The DNA here is from genome assembly GCF_019279795.1 of Protopterus annectens. Lineage (NCBI taxonomy): Eukaryota > Metazoa > Chordata > Ceratodontiformes > Protopteridae > Protopterus > Protopterus annectens. The sequence goes on along the minus strand of NC_056726.1, from coordinate 1,642,548,354 downwards.
GGGAATGAGAAACAGACAGTGACCTAGAGACAGACATAGGGGGATACAGACAGAGTGAGTCACATACACGGATACCCTGAATGGCATACAGTGATGTCCTTCTGTGGACAGTGGCATACCAGTTGTAAACAGTTGCATGTGCCAGCATAAAAGGTGAGCCCCATTGTGTAACAGTACTGAGGTTGAGTTTATAATATCACATCACCAGCCTGTGTGTTTGTGTGTCACCATAGGTCCAAGTATTAGGAGACTCTTCCTACTTAGTACACTTCATGTTGCCTTTTTTCACAAGATCTGCTGCTTTCATTCACCTTAGAAGTACCATTGGACACTAATCACCCCTATAATATTTGTAGCACATGCGATAACTGAAAAATAATATAGTGCAAATAACTAGATAGGTAGGGGTTCTAATCTCAATACTGGCAAGTGTGTGTATGTATGTGTGTGTGTGTGTGTGTGTGTGTGTGTGTGTGTGTGTGTGTGTGTGTGTGTGTGTGTGTGTGTGTGTGTGTGTGTGTGTGTGTGTGTGTTTGGGACAGTAGTGTATGTCAGAGTAATGGGGTGTGTGTTTGTTTGTTTGTAGGTTAAACAGTTTTAGGCCATTCCCACCCACAACATTTCCCAGTGCCCCACTTTATCAGTTCTGTGTATGTCATTCCCCGTATTGCCATCTTTGGCCAGTTGTTAGCCCAGTAAGCCCCATAGCTTGTGTGATAACTGTGTAACACTATAATACAAATCACTAACTAGACTAGGGTTCTAATCTCAGTTCTGGCAGATGAGTGCGTGTGTGTGTGTGTGTGTGTGTGTGTGTGTGTGTGTGTGTGTGTGTGTGTGTGTGTGTGTGTGTGTGTGTGTGTGTGTTTGGAAGAAGTATTTTGATATGTCACCCAGCCACTGCTCTACTTTATCACTCCTACTGATGTCATTCCCCATATCAGCACCTTTGGCCAGTTGTCAACCCAGTAACCTCAGTAGCATGTGTGATAACTATGTAACACTCTTGAAGAAATCACTAACTAGACAGGGGTTCTAATCTCAGATCTGGTAAATGAATGTATGTGTATATGTATGTTTGTAGGAAGAGGTATTTTGATAAGTCTCCCACCCACTGCCCTACTTTATCAGTCCTGATGATGTCATTCCTCTTATCAGCATCTTTGGCCAGTTGTCAGCCCAATAAGCTCTGTAGCGTGTGTGATAACTGTGTAAACTATAGTACAAATAAATAGATAGGCAGGGGTTCTACTCTCAGATTTGGCAAGTGTGTCGGTATCTAAGTGTGTGTGAAAGTGTGCATGTCTCTAGGGAGAAGTATTTTGATAAGTATCCCAACCACTGGCATACTTTATCAGTCATGCTGATGTCATTCCCCTTATTAGCATCTTTGGCCAGTTGTCAGCCCAGTAAGTTCTGTAGCGTGTGCAATAACTATGTAATACTATAATATAAATAACTAGATAGGTATGTGTTCTACTCTCAGATCTAGCAAATATGTGTGTGAAAGTGTGTATGTTTGTGGGAATAAGTATTTTGATAAGTTTCTCACCTAGTGGCATACTTTATCAGTCCTGCTGATGTCATTCCCCTTATCAGCACCTCTGGCCAGTTATCAGTCCATAAGCTCTGTAGCTCGTGTGATAACTGCATAATCTTGTAGTACAAATAATTAGGTAGGCAGGGGTTCTACTCTCAAGTCAGGCAAGTGCGGGTGTGTAAGTGTGTATGTTTGTAGGAAGAAGTATTTTGATAAGTTTCCCACCCATTGGCCTACTTTATCAGTCATGCTGGTATCACTCCCCTTATAGGTTCATATGTGTGTATTAGGCTAATGGCCCTAGAGCCATTAAAAGCCTAGCCCACAGAAGTCCACTGCCATTGTGCCACCCAAACTTAGTTCCCAATGCCCCCATCAAGTAGACCCACTGGAGTGATCCCTGCGGTGAACTTTCTATTACCCATCCACTCATCAAGAGCTCTCTGGAACAGGGTCAGCTAGGTGCTTTGCTTGACATGTATGGGAAGTCTATTCCAGGGCATGTGCAGTCTCTGGGTGAGAAACTTGTCCCTCAAGCATGTTGTGTTGATTGTGGTAATGACGTTGAGGTCCCTGCAGTGCGTAGTGCAGATAGATTGGGTTGTCTTTAGATGGAACATTTGTAAAAGAGCTGGGTCAGACATGGCTTTGCAAGTCAAGCAGAGATAGCCACTAAGTAGGTGATATGAGACAGAGAATAGCTGGAGTCTATTGAGTCTGTCTGTGTAGGTCATGTGTTTAATGCCTAGGATCCTCATTGTGAGGTACTTCTGTGGTCTCCCAAGCTATTGCAGGTGTCTAGTGAGGTACATGCCAAATGGGTCATTAAACTTGATAATTGGTCTAATGAGGGAAGAGTACACAGAGTTGATGACCTCTTTCTTCCTGGATGGAAAACACCTGGTAATAAGATGTGCCACATAGAAGGATTTCCTGACTACAGTGGCAATGTGGTGGTTAAAGGAGAGGTTTCTGTCAGCTGTGTTCCCAGGTCTCTTATAATGCCTACAGTGTTCAGTGGGCTCCCATCGATGTGTTACTTAGTGGGAACAGAGATTTTACCAAAGGGGCTGATGATGCCTTTTGTGGTGTTAAACTTCAGGCCCTGGGTTCCACACAAGTCAGTGGTCTCAGTGAGGCCTTTCTGTAGGATGTCTGCATCACTTCTGGAGTTAATGATGGCTCCCAGCTTGCAGCTGTCTGTGAACTTGGTCAGCCAGAGTTCCTTTGTGTTGGCCTGGACTCCTGAGAAGTACATGCTGAACAGGAGAGTACCCAGGACTGATCCCTGTGGGACTCCACTCATGACTGGCTGGCAGTCTGACTTGGAGCTCACTACTTTCACACTGTGTGTTCTATCTGTGAGCCAATTTGCAACCCTCCTAGTGATATAGGGGTTGATGCCTAGTTTGGTGGGTTCATCCATAATTCCTGACTGAGGAATGGTATCACGTGCCTTGGCCAGATTGATGTAGGCTGTATGCAGTGCCTTACTGTCATACACAGCCCTGGTGACTGACTCAAAGAAGTCAACCAGGTTGAGCAAGTATGATCTCCCTTTCACAAAGCCAAACTGTGTGGGATCCAATGTTAGGAGATTACCTATATGTTTGTCAGTTGGGTCCCTGATGATGTGCTCCATAGCTGTACATATCAGACTCGGCAGGCTACTGGGCTGATAATTCCTAGGGTCTGTATTTGCCACACCTTTATGGAGAGGGATGACTGTAGCAGTGCACCATTTGGGAGGGACAAGGCCTGAGGTGAGGCTGTGACTTAATAGGGCACACAGTTCTGGTGCCAGGTATCTTTGTAGTTGATGTAGAACACAGCCAGGGATAATTTGGGGTCCCATGGAAGCTGTATTCTTGCCCATGGGCAATGCAGATGTAACCTGAGTGGCAGTAATCCTGAGTGTCTGGCATTCTTCTTGCATTCTGATTGTTCCCCTAGGGGGGAGAGAGGGGTAAAGCTGTCACTGAGTGTGTTGGCATGAATGTTGGCAATATTTGTTGGCTCAGTATAGGAGGAAACATTCTGCAGTAACTCAGAACACTTCTGGGTATTGCCGTGGAGGCTCTTGACATAACGCTCCAGGGATCTAAACCTCATCATCACAATAAACAAAACATGCTGGAGGGATAGGTTCCTGACTCAGAGACTCCCCAGACTCTGGAATAGACTTCCCATACATGTCAAGCAGAGCGCCTCTTTGGCCCTCTTCAAAAGGAACCTTGACGATTGGATGGGAGAAAGGAAATTCACCCTGGGGATCACATCAGTCACCCTGCTAGACAGGGGTCCAGAGAAGTAAATAGTGTGGGAAGAAATAGCCAGGGAATTGTTATGGCTAGGCTTGTATTGGCCCTAGGGCCAATAGCCTAGTACCAACATAGTGAACCTATGAACTATCAAATAATTTGTGATTGATGTCCATGTCTGCTGCAATTCTGCCATCATAGTTGGTTTTAGATGATTTCAAGAGAGATCTCAAGTTGTTGTTGAGGCTAATAATGGTGTTTTACCACTCTTGGGACTCCACCTTTTTCTGGAACAGTTTCTTCCTTCTGTTGTACAGGTTATCAATGGCAGTGGACCACCAGATTGGCCTCCAGTGTTTGGAGGAGAGTGTCATGGTTCTGTTGGTTATGGCTAGTTCCATGCATTGATGTACATGTTTGTACAGTGCATTTGTGTACAATTTGGCAGTCATGCAGGTATTTTCCATTGGCATGAGTGCTGTGAAGTTTGCCATCTCTGTTCTTATGCGTCCAAAGTTAGCTTTGGAGAAGTTTTTAAAGGTGGTTACCTTTGCAGGGGGGGTGAGATGTGGATTTCCATGGTGATTACTCTATGTTGGATCTGACCAAGTAGCGATTGACTACTGTTGTCAAGCAATGGTCCCATATGTTAGTAATCAACACAGGTCAAGGATGTTGCTTCCTCTACTGGTGTCAGAATGAGCTGGCCCCGGGCATTGGAACTGATGAATTCCAGGTAGCGGTGGGCCAGTGTATTGGTGCTTGAGTACCTTTCCCAGATGATGGAGGGGTAGTTGAACTCTCCTAGTATGAGAGTGTTGGGTTGGACCTTGATAGATTCCATGGTGTTGAAGAATGTGGATTGAGAGTCTAGGGACAGGGATGTGGACCTATAGTAGGCTATTACCTGGATTGCACTATTACCCTATGTCAGTTGTACTTGAAGTATCTTAGATTCATTATTCTGGGATACTACTCTGAATGTGTGCATATCAGTTATTAATATGGAGACACCACCACGTTTGGAGCTGTGGTCCATGTTTTAGGGCTGGCAGGTGTGGAATGGGTTATAGGCTGGTAGTCCAGGGGGGCTGTCTGCTGCTGTAAACCAGGTCTGTGTTAAATCACAAATGTCAATGTTCAACATTTTGAGGAGTGCTTCGAATGGCTGCATCTCAAGATGTAGATGTCTAGTGTTGAGCAGCATGACCCTCAGATTGCATATATGTATAGCTGTTACGGTGGTAATTTGATTTGGATCACCACCTAAAAAGGCATGATAGGGGTGGCAAGACACTTAGCCAGTACCCGGAAACTCAGGAGTGACAGAAGCAGGCCATCTCTGGCAAGCCATCGCAGTCTGTCTATCATGTCATCCCAAGCAGGAAGATACTGGATCCCATGATAGTAACACCAGACACTTAAGCCAATTGTTGAAGTCAATCATTTGTTGTTTGTACTGTAATATCATTCTGGGGGACAGTAGTATACTGCTCAGGGCTACTGTCATACCTGCCTGGCCCACATAACCTGAGAGCTCCACTATGTCTCTTTTCATATAGTCCATGGAGCTGCATATCAGGTCATTTACACACTCATGGACAATGACAGAGAGATACTTGTAATTGTTGTGGAGTGACCTGACTGGGTGTGTTATGTGTTGGATTCTGGCACCTGATAGACTGCTGACTGTTACCTCTTCCATGTTCGACCTAGTGGGACATCTGTGTGCCTCACTATTGAGTCATCTATGATTACTGTATCAGGCAAGGTGGTTAGCCTTTGGGGCTTAGGTTGAGGGGCACACTGTGTAGGTGAGATATATGTCCTGTGGTTTGTGCTGTGTTGTGGTGGTCGAGTGGGTGTCTGTCTGGGTGGCCTCCGCTTTTTGGGTAAATGTCTATTGAGTCCCTCTGTGAAGGTGTGTGTGTGGTTATTGTTTGTATGTCAGAACTGTGATAGCGTGTGTTCTGGAGGGCTATGTGTTCCATGTGGTGTGTTGCAGGTGTTGACCCTTCTTCTCTTGACCAACTAGTCCAGTCTTCGCTGGCAAGTGCATATCTTCCAATTTGGTGATATATGGGTATCTCTTACATGTCTGACTGTTGGGAGTTTAGAGTAGATGGCTGTCTGTGTATATGAGGCCATTGCAAATGTGCCTCAGAATGCCCAAGTGCACCAGGTTAATGGGCAAAAGCACAGAGAACTGCACTTTAATCATGCCAGGAGGGGTGGTCATAACTACTAAGTACTGGAGCTAATTCCGTGAAGAACAACTAGTGCTGATGGCTCTCAGGTATGCTAGAATAATTGATTAAAAACCTGGTGAAGTGAAAAGCTATTAAGCTATTTGAAGTGCAGGAGAGAAAAAACTAGCAAGATCTAAGGGAAAAACTGAAGGCAAACTTTCTGGCAACTGCAACAGTTTAACTCAGCTGTGCAGTTATCAGTACCTTTTACCAGTTGTCAGTCCAGTAAGCTCTGTAGTACATGTGATAACTGCATAACACTATAATACAAATAACTAGATAGGTAGGGGTTCTAATCTCAATTCTGGCAACTGTTTGTGTGAGAAGCATATACTGTGTGAGTTATACCATTTTGAGTTGTGTAACACCCTGTAAAGTTCTCATGACCATACTTTACTAGGCCTGCTGATGTCATTCACCTTAGAAGTACCTTGGGAGTAAGTGAAACCATGTAGCTCTGTGGCACATCTTCATATGTTCATAGCTCAGTACTAGGCTAACTGCCATTGTGAGACATTTTAAGCCCAGCCAATTATCCCCTGTGAGATTCAAAACCTGTACCTTGTGTTTGTAAGTCAAACACCTTAACCATTAGGCCACCCTCCCAACCCCAAAGTTATCATACATATGCCATATGGATATACACGCCCACCATGTTGGGTAGAGTGAGATCAGAACCCCTCCCCATTTAGGCTTATACACTATAGATCACAGTACTTATCGCACATGCCATGCCTTATGCTATCTGTTAACTGTGTAACACTATAGTAAAAATAACTAGGTTGGTAGGGGTTCTAATCTCAATACTGGCAACTGTGTCTGTGTCTGGGTGAAAATCATATCTTGTTTGGCTGATACCATTTTGATTTGTGTACCATCCGCACCTGTTTACCACCTCCCTATGGCATTACTTTATATAGCGTGTTAATGGCATCTGCCTCACGTGCAGCATGTTAAACCATTGTGCAGGCCATACCAGTCCTCTGTACAGATGTCTATGGAATATCTATATGTTTGCAAACTATATGTGGTTTGTGTCCATTAACCATGCTCATGTATGTAATATTGTTGTCAAATCAGCCAAAGTGAGTGTAGTGAGACACATTCCAGCATCAGACATCATACCTGACTGAAACATCATGCTGGTACAACATCTGCTACATTATCACTTGTCCAGGCTTGTAAAAGCAATACATGACTCCACATCCTATTTCTGGTGGTTTATCTTACCATCCATTGTTTTGACATCCATGAAGGCATTCAGAACATTGCATGTTGTAAGAGGTAGTGTGTTATGTCCCATGCATATAATCTATGTGGGGCTTGTCATTTGCATGTAGTAGTACAGTACATTGAGGTGGAAATGTAGGTTTACTAATCTGTCTATTGCCAACTGTGTTTATGTTATTGTGTGCACATCCCCTGTGTCAGTCCTTACTGAGTGTATGCAAAGGATATACCATTTCTTCTCCCTGTTCCACCCAGTGAACTCAGGAATACATACCACAAACCTGTCATACACAGTATCATTCATGCCCTCATCAACTGCATTAGGGTTGAGTGTATGGGAAAGTAATGGAAGGACCAGGAGGTGTTGATAGGTGACTCTGTTGCAGTTAATGTAATGGCTATGCTTGTGAGGGACCTGCTGACAGTACTGCAGTAACCTGTTCTGTATGTATGACCCTGTGGTACTACACAACACTGAGCTGACATGTCTGAAGGCTACCTGTTTGAGACAAGGGGTATGTATGCAAGGTCACACTGTCTGACAACAGTGTCCCTCACACACTGTTGCATGCATACACACCTGGTACATGTACATATAAAGCTGTAACTTGCCTATGACATGGTTGGTGTATTCCCACTCTGCCATACTCCCTCTTAGGTATGTCTGCAGGGCCACAGCCTGCAGACAAAAACACCTGAACACAAACAGAATGCAGCATGTCAGACTACACTCAGTCAGTGGTACTAACAGCAATAATGCATCCTGGCTAATAGGGTGCCTATACCTGTATGTGTACCCATAACAAATGCAAGCAGACAGCACCTTACATAGTATTACATAGCTACATTGTACTATATTCACCCTGTGCATCAGACCCATATTAGCATGTCCCTGCATCAATGGTATAGATGACAGAGATGTGGCAGAGGTATCATCATATGCACAGGGTGTGGTGTGGGTTTTCCAGAGGCCTAGGCTGAGCCATACAGTTGGCATCATGTGTGTGTGTTTGGAGGGGTAGCCAATAGATGCGGTGTGCAGAGGTGCTGTGTGTGTCTGGAGGTGACCTGCCTGTGATACAGATGCATGTGTGTATGTATGTTCACTTCACTGTTTCTGGACACAGACATGGGAACTGGTCCTGACAGGGCTATCACTGGCTCCACCAGGCCCAAGGCCAGATGCAGTGCTGCTTTCTGATGGTGACTGCTGTCTGTTGGATCTGTGTCCCTGATGGGACCAGACAGGACCACGTGCCCATGGTCTGCTCTGGTGTGATGTGGACAGCAACCACTTTTGGTAATGCTGGTGTCACTGCCACTAAGGGAGTATGAAGGTGCATGGCCCCGTAGACTCTCAGCTGTTGTTGGTGCTGACCTACATCCATGTGGCTGATGCCCATCTCCCACCACATGCTGTAGCTTAGACATGCAGCGATCAAGGATTGCCAAGGTCTCACCCCACCGTCTATTCATGACCTCAGTATTTTGATGTGTGGCCTCAACAAGGTCATGTATGTTACCATGTAAATCAGGAAGAGTTGAATCCATCACCCTTAATATATGTCTGTTGTGGTGTTCACTACATGCCTGTGCATCCATGACAGCCCGAAACATGCATCTGGTGACTCCTGCTGTGGCACTTGCAACAGCAGCTTGATGAGCAGTGGTCCTCCTGTGAACACCCCTGTCCATCTGCCTGTGTGTGGCCTCACCTGCACTCTGGCTATGGCCAGTGTCTGCACTCACACTTGCCATAGTCACCACACTAGCCTGTTTAACGCCACCACCTGCCAACTGTAGATCATCTGTGGCCACTGGTGATAGGGTATGTGTGGGCATTGTCACTGTGTGTGGGGATGGTGTGGACAAGAGTGGGATGCCAACCAATGGCACAGATTTAGCCCCTGACAATGCCACCTGTACCTCACTATTACTATTATCATTGTCAGAGTCTGCAGAGATAATGACATCAGTTTCCAAGTGGGAGGGACCCCGAACCCAATCGCCACCTATGAAGGGAAGACAACATATGTACATTTATACCTGCACTTTGAGGTTGGCTGGTACATGCACGTACATATGCCCACACACACACACACACACACACACACACACACACACACACACACACACACACCAACACACTTACAGGTGAGGTGGCACAAATCTGTTACACAGACCATACCTTACCCAAATGGTGACATGCAGGACACACGGTCCTCAACATCATGCATTATAGCCAGTTTTACTACATGTAACTAACAATATAGAGCTCTGGGATATGTGATTAGTGTTAGTAGGTGATGGCCTTCCCCAGCACAGACTGCACCCATGTACACATCATTGCTGTTCACCTGTATAGCACAATGGCAAGTACTACAGAACATACTTCACAAATATACAGATCCTCACAGGATGTGTAGATGTCTGGGTCATATGTTTGCTATGTTTCTCATAACACCTGTGATTTTATAGCATACACTGTGAAACAGTAGGAAACACTTTCAGTCAGCCAAACTCTTCAGTCCAAGCTGTTTTTGTATGTTGGAAGAATAAAAACAGCTTGGACTGAAGAGTTTGACTGAGTGGTAGTGTTTCCTACTGCTTCACAGTGTATGCTTTGGACTCTTTTTAGTTATATTTTACACTGTGGTTACTTTTGTTTTTTTATTTACCTGTGTTTCTATGATACATACCTGGGATGATCTGAGGAGTGACATCACTGATTAATGACATATATTTGAGTGGCAGACCTCCAAACCAGTAGTAAATGTATGGTCACACAATTCCTGTTACACCACCAACCTTCTAAGCTTACAGTGGATATGATAAGTGTACACAACCCTGTTAGCATGCCATGTTCTTGTAATACATGAGATGAGACTGCAATAGTGCATTCAAATATATTACCCACCTTTCATGTGACATATTTGTGCAATCCAATCAATAAACAAACATGTGTTACCTGTAAAGTATAATGAATGCAATATGTACAATATGGTGGTTGCGTAAGTGAGCACACCATTAATATCATACTTTGTTCAAGCACCTTGTAAGTGACTTACATCATTCACTCTTCTTGTGAAGGTGTCTGTCAGAATGGGACATCTTGACTTGACATTATTTGGCCATTCTTCCATGCAAAGGTCACCCAACTCTGTTAGATTGCAAGGGCAGCTCATGTGCACAGCCCTCATCAGGTCTTACTGGGGGTTTTCTATCTGGTGTAGGTATAGGCTCTGGCTAGGTCAATCCATAACCATGAGTGTGTTCAGGTGGAGCCTTTCTTAGGTAGCTTTGGATGTATGCTTCGGGTCTTTGTCATGTTGAAGGCTGACACCCCTCCCCATCCTCCGTATTATTGCAGACACCTGATGGATATGGACCAGATGTGGGTGTTATTTGGAACTGTTCAGAATTTTCATTACCATGACTACAAGTGCAATTCTGGCTTTGTAACAGCAACCCCACAGCAGGCCACTGCCACCAGCATGATTCACCATGGGGATGTTAGTCTTCAGGTTAAGAGAGGTGTTGTTTGTGCACCACACATGCCTTTTGACATTGTGGCTGTGAGGTTGATCCATAGAATAATTACACCATAACACATTTTCACACATGCCATTGGGAGACTTGATGTCCTGATGTGCAAATTGTATCCACCCCTGGATTTTTTTGGTGTGGGGAAATGCTTCCATCTTCTGACTATACCCCATAGGCCAGACATATGCAGAATATGGGAGAGTGTTCTCACATGTAGTACACAACACCAGTACTTGCAAGATATTCCTGCAACTCCCTCAGTGTTGCTGTTTGTCTCCTGGCAGCCTCCCTGACCAGGTTTTGACATGTCTTGTCATCATTTTTGGAGGGATGTCAAGTTCTTTTTAACAGCTATTTTGTCCTAGATTCAGTCCTCCTTTTGACAACTGCCCCACTGTGTTCCATGGTGTTTGTAATGCTGTGGTAATGTTGTTGTACCCTACTCTTGACTGATACCTTTCAAATATGAGATCCCTTTGCTGCTTTGTAAGCTGTCTGCAAGCCATGGCTGTTGCTGTTGCAGGCAACTGAGCAAATGTTATGAATATCCTACTTGGACAGCAGACTGTTATTTGGTGTTACTCAGAGTGCCTTTACTTGATGGCAGGTGCATACCCAAGAAGACTGAGTGCTGTCAGTAAATCACAAGCTACTGCAATAAAATATCATTTGAAGGGTGTGCACACATATGCATCTATCTTATTGTAAGGTTTGTATACTCCATATTTGGTGCTCAGCAGATTGATTGGTTTTACAAGTGAATTGTTCATGTCGTAGGTCACATTACAGGTTGGAAAAGGTGTGGATTGATGTACTGTGATCTCAATTTGTATATATACCACAAACATCTGGCATCTTAACAGGGATGTGTACACTGTTTCTATCCACTGTATGAGAGTAATGTTTCACACATGTTCCTACCATAGGCTGTTTGTCCCCCCTTTTTGTTGGTCTCTTTCCAGACATCTTGCACTAACAGGTTGTGAGATATGCTACAGGGATGTTACATTCTCTTCAGATAGGCCCCTGTGGTGACCACTGTGATGCAATGCAGTTAACCCAACACAAGTGAACATGTACATAAAGCAATACGGCTATGGGTGGCAGTTTTGTGCATAGTACATTGCATGACCTTCACATGCCTGGGGTATTGGCAAACCACAACAGAACAATTCCATACTCACCAGCTTCAGGCTGCTGTCCCACATGCAGACTGGAGGAACCTAGGTAGTAGTAGGAGAGAAGTATTGTCAGCAGACTCACATGTGGCATTGTACAGGATGGATGCAGCATGTCTGCACATTTACAGTACATTCCCCAATACTACACAATTTGCTGTCCTTCACCATAGATGTGCACTTCTGTGCATTAGAAAATCCCATCCACAACTGCAATCTGACCTGACATATGCACATAGATACTCTACAAATACAAATATGCCTGCTACACTAGTCTAGTAATCTCCACTGTTCCTTACCTGCACACTCCTTGTCCATTGTCTGGGTGCCACCCACCTCCAGCATGTGAGGGGGTCTGTACTCTGATGTTGTACTGAGATGGATCCCCCAAGGTTGCTAGTAGCTCCTCAGTGGGTATCAGTGGGGGCTGCATGGCTGGGGCCCCACCTGTGGCTGTGCAGTCCCTGGCCACTGCAGCAGACTTTTGCCGGGTATGGCGTATGAGGTAATTTGCACTATGCTGGACCTGCTCGCATGTATGTGCATGCAGGGTGACATAGTTTACCCTGTGGAGAAGGTCTTCCCACAGGCTGGTCCTCTCGCAGATGTTGCTGGCTCCAGCCAAATATTATGGCATGGCTCTGTAGTATGTCTTCTATGATTATATTTGTTTCAGCCGCTGAGAAAGTAGACCTTTACTGATGTGACATTGCACCTGGAAGACATAAAAAGGGAAATACATCACAGGACCACATACATTTGCAACAGTATGTACAGAACCTGCACAGCTACCTTGAATACCAGTAGCCACCATTAGCAACCACAACATACCCCTGTAATCTATCAGCACAAAATCTGCTTGCATTGCACTGCTGGTCCTGATGTGTCATATTCCCCCAGTGAGAGCTAGTTAATTTCATAACCCTCTACTCCTCATTCTTGTCTGTGTAGAGGGATAACATTGACCATCTTCAATGTGGATGGGGTGTGGATGTTGCCAAGGCTTGGTGTAACTACAGTGTGTAATGGAGCAGGGAGCACATGCCTGAGTTCAATGTAGGATGCAGTCAGGGATGTTATCAGGTCCCATGGATACTTACATTTTCTGTCTTTGAGGCGAGTGGTGTAGGTGCTCTGCGTATCCACCTATAGTGATGCTGAACCAGGGGTGATGTTTGCCATAAACCTATCTGCAGCAGGTTGGCTATCGCTATGTTGTGTGTGTATGTGGTCTGATTGACCATCATTACAGGGTGGATTGGTTTGTTGCCTCTGAGATTGCAGACATATGTGAAGATGGCCTTGTGATTGGCCTTAGTGGATGTGTCCAATTTCTACTCATAGTTACCTTACAGTACTCCACCTGTGACCTTATATGTTTGATCAGACAAAGGCTGACTTGATGTCAAGTTGGTGCCTGCTCCTAATTTGCCCTGCACAGCGAATATAGGGACCAAGTCTGTGGTTTGTGTATTGCTGCTGTCCAGCAAAGGAGATTAATCTACTTTGGTGGAGGCAGGTTTTACAAGTAAGGTATTGCTGAGTCCAGACAGCTATGTTGGTGTTCATATAGCTGTTTGTATTAGGCATGCACACACAGTCATAACAGAGTTGGACAGCTCTCCAGTTTCAAACAGATTACACACGTGTACAACATGTACATTTTATTTAACTGACATTTTGCATCCCATGCCTGTTGTTATGAGGCGGCCAGATACACCTACTCATACTGATGTGCACAGGTAATACCTGATATACATTTCTGTTCTATGTCAGTATGGGACACTGTATTCACACTCTTGCTGCCCAGTCATCCCTCTCAATGCATTAGAGAAGGACATCTGTAGGATGCCACACATACATGGGGGCAATGGGACAAAATTAGTGACACTGTCTTAATATTGCTGTAACACACTTGAGTCATTCAATAGCACAGTAGCCTTTGCACTGACACACATACCCTGGAGGATGTCCAACACTCATATGGCAGTATGACTGGCACAGGGACAGAGCTAGCTGATATGATAGCCAGGGGAAGGTGGATATATTGTGTGCGCAAGAGACCAGATGGAAGAGGAGTACAGCTAGGTGTATCGGAAGCAGGTCACAATTGTGCTATCATGGTGTGGATGAGAGAAGAAAGGGGGTATGGGTTATCCTGAAGGAACAGTATGCCAAGGATGTTTTTGCAGGATGACATGAGTGTCTAATAGAGTGATGTTTATGAATCTGTAAATTGATGGTGTAATGATGAATGTTGTTAGTGCATATGATATGCAAGTTGCTTGTGTGATGGATGAGAAAGAGAAATATGAAGTCATTAGGATGACATGATGATGAATGTACCCAAGGGTGAGAGAGTGGTGATTGCAGAATATTTCAATGGCCATGTTGGTGAAGGGGAGCAGAGTGGATGAGGAAAGGATGGGTATGTATGGTGTTAAGCAAAGGAATGCAGACGGTTAGATGGTAGTGGATTTTGCAAAAAGGATGGATATGGCTGTGGTGAATACTTACTAAAACAAGAGGGAGGAGCATAGGGTGACATACAAAAGTGGAGGGAGATGCACACAGGTGGAATATATCCAATGTAGGAGGGCCTGTTTGAAGGAGATTGGAGACTGTAAAGTGGTGACAGGGGAAAGTGTAGATAGGCACCAGAGGCTGTTGGTCTGTAAGATGATGATGATCAAGAAGAGGAGGAGTGTGAGGGCAGCACCAAGGATCAAATGACGGGAACTGGAGAAGGGGGATTGTGAGGTGAAGTTCAGGGAAGAACTAAGACAGACACTGGGTGGCAGTGGCAATTTACCAAATATCTGGGTAAGTAGAGCAGAGCTAGTAAGGGAGATGGCTAGAAAGGTGCTTGGTGTGACATGTGAATGGAGGAAGGAGTACAAGAACACCAGGTGGTGGACTGAGGAAGTACAGGACAGTATACAGAGATAGAGGTTGGGGATGAAGGAGTGGGATTGTTGGAGAGATGAAGAAAGTAGACAGGATTATAATGAGATGAGTTGCATTGCAGAGAGAGAGAGGGGTGGCAAAGGCTAAGGATGATGCATATGAAGACTTGTATTACAGGTTGGACACTAAGGAGGGATGAAAGGACTTGTACCAGTTTGCTAGACAGAGGGACTGAGCTAGGAAAGATGTGCAGCAGATAAGGGTGATAAAGGCTAATAAGGGAAACATACTCACAAGCTAGGAGATTGTCTTGAGCAGATGGATGGAGTACTTTGACAGGCTGATGAATAAAGAGAATGAGAGAGAGAAGGTTGGATGATGTGGGTATGATAAATCTGGAAGTGCAATGACTTACCAAGGAGGAAGTAAGGATAGCTATGAAGAGGATAAATACTGGAAAGCCTGTTTGTCCACATGACATACCTATAGTTGCATGGAGATGTTTAGGGGAAATGGCAGTGGTGTTTTTCAGCAGATTGTTTAATGATATCTTGGGAAGTGAGAGGTTGCACGTGGAGTGGAGAGAAAGTGTCTGTGTACCATTTGAAGAATAAGGCTGATGTGCAGAGCTGTAGTAACTACAGAGGGATAACATTAATCAGTCACAGCGTGAAGTCATGGGAAAGAGTAGTGGAAGCTAGGTTAAGCAGGATGGTGATGAGTAGTGGTCAGCAGTATGTTTTCATGCCAGGTAAGAACACTACAGATGTGATGTTTGCTCTGAGAGTGTTGGTGGAGTAGTACAGAGAAGGTCAGGAGTTGCTTTGTGTCTTTCTGGACATAGAGAAAGCATATGAAAGGTGCCTATAGGGGAGTTGTGGTATTGTATGAGAAAGTCATGAGTGGCAGAGATATATGTAAGACTGGTACAGGATATTTACAAGGGTGGTTTGACAGCAGTGAAGTCTGCGGTGGGAGTGGCGAGTGTGTTTAAGGTGGAGGTGGGATGACATCAGGGATCAGCTGTGAGACTTTCTTATTTGCAATGGTGATGGACAGGTTGACAGACAAGCTCATACAGGAGTCCCCGTTGACTATGATGTTTGCAGATGACATTGTGATCGGTACTAAAAGCAGGGTACAGATTTAGGAGACCTTACAGAGGTGGAGATATGCTCTAGAGAGGAGAGGAATGAAGGTCAGCAAGACTAAGACTGAATATCTGTGTGTGAATGAGAGGGAGGGTAGTGGAATGTTGAGGATGCAGGGAGTAGAGTTGGCAAAGGTGGATGAGTATAAATGATTGGGACCAACATTTCAGAGTAATGACAACTATGGAGGACAGGTAAAGAAGAGAGTACAGGCAAGATGGAGAGGGTGGATAAGAGTGTCAGTACTGATTTGTGACAGAGTGCCAGTAAAAGTGAAAGGGAAGGTCTACAATAGGGTAGTGGGACCAGCTATGTTATATGGGTTGGAGACAGTGTCAATGACAAAAAGGCAGGCATCAGAGTTGGACGTGGCAGAGTTGCAGATGTTAGGATTTGCACTGGGTGTAACAAGGGTGGACAAGATTAGCAATGTGTATATGACAGGGTCAGCCCATGTTGGATGGTTTTGAGACAAAGCCACAGAGGCAAGATTACATCAGTTTGGACATGTGCTACAGAGGGATGCTGGGTATATTGGGAAAAGGATGGTAAGGATGAAGCTGCCAGGTAAGAGGAAAAGAGGAAGGCCTTAGATGAGGTTCCTAGATGTGGTGAGAGAGGACATGCAGGTGGTTCATGTGATAGAGCAGGATGCAGAGGACAGGCAGAAATGGCAACAGATGATCCACAGTGGTGACCCCTAATGGGAACAGCCAGAAGAAAAATTAAGGAGATGTTGTGATGTTCATCTTCAGAGATTTGCCAATGATTTGCCAGACAAAACACAACTGTATAAGTAAATGACTACAAATATGAGGCAAACATATGGTCAGTGTGCATAACACTGGACAGTTTA
This sequence comes from Protopterus annectens, assembly GCF_019279795.1. Lineage (NCBI taxonomy): Eukaryota > Metazoa > Chordata > Ceratodontiformes > Protopteridae > Protopterus > Protopterus annectens. The sequence continues at coordinate 1,642,531,436 of NC_056726.1, read as the reverse complement.
ATGGTATGAGCTTAATATATCACATGCAGTTCAACAGACACATGTGCAACAGTACTTTACTATGTAAATACCATGTATAAGTCTCTCACATTTCTGAGACGACCAAGTATATCATAGTTATATTCAAAAGTAAGATATGGATATGTACAACATCCCAGTAGCTGGCCTAGTATTGTCACAGTAAGTATTGTTCAACACACGCTGCAGTAGTAGTCATATGTGAGCCATCCTTTCCTGGGGTGACTCAGGGGCCTGACCTATGATCTATGTCACTGTAGACAGACCCAGATGCTATGGCCATATGTTCTGATGAACAATATATCAGTACAGCAAGTCTTGTTGAGACATATATGTTACAGTTCCTATTTCCCATTCTTGCATACCCCCTACTGCAGTCCATTACATGCTTACTTGTTTGACATACCTGTTTGTTTTATTCAAGCATAGGTGGTTATGTTCTGCTTGGTTTTTATTTTCTTTTTGCTGTTTTTATTTCTCTCTTTCTCTCACAGATGTAGGGTATACATCTGTTTTGCATAGGCAGCAGTTTGCCTTTTGTAGGTAATGCTTATGAGCAGCTGATGGCCTGTGCACCAATTGGTGTCCCCCACTTGATAATTGCATGCAGGACAGCTGTGTTGTTATTCATAAAGCCAATGGCATGGCAACACACTCCTATCATTGAATACATCATGTGAGTGTTGGCCTTTTTCCTTGCCAGTGAGGGGGACTTCATTAAGGTCCATGAGCAACAGCATCAGAGAGAGTATTTAGGAATACCTCTTACAACCAAAACTGTGGAGACAGGCCAACAAAATGGGGGAGAATGTTCCACACATAGAGACAGAATGTAAGTATTGCTGTTATACATTTAGATTATTGCTAGTCTAACAGGGTTTGTGTGGACATGGAGTTTCTGGGTGATTTTTAACTCTGACAGTGTTATGTGTTTGACATAACTATCACCTGTAGGGCTATCTGCACAATGGCCAGAACTTGGACTCCTATGTTTGGTGTGTTCCTCAGACATTTTTTTGTCTTTGGAAAATCAGTAGCATACTCTGGGGACTGCAGTCAGTAACTGCTACCATCCATTTGTGTTTCTGACCTCATATCCTATAGAAAAAGATATGTTACAACTAACCCTGCAACAGTCTCAGTTTATAACAGCAATATTTCAAGTATGCCCCTGTTTTTGGGCCTCTGTCCCACAATTATGTCAGGCTTTTTCCAGATATCATGCAGTAAGAGGTTAATAGGTATGGTATATGATTATTTAGTGCCTACATTACTGACATTATCTCAGTAATGTATCAGACTGCCAGACATGTTATATGGAAGGGCCTTATATATGAGGGGAAAACCTGGACATTCTGTGGGACTCTGTACAGTTGAGAAGTCTGTGTATTTCTGGCAACTGTTGACAGACTGCCAGGATTGTGTAGTAGTGAATTGTGTCAATGTTATTTGGCCTGTGTAGGGAGGGGCATGGATGTATGCGTTATGGCTCCTTTTCTTTCTGCCTGTGCATGCTGGCCCTGTTTCTGGTAGTCTATCTGTTGTATATGTTTGTAGGGGCAGACTGAGACATGTCCCATACTACAGTCAGGCATCATAGCCCACTGTGAATTGGGCCAGTATCTGCAGAGGTAGTGTGTGAGTGGCAAACATGTTGAGATGTTTTTGTTCATGCAGTCGTTATACTGTAATCTTCCTTTGGCTTACTGGTATGTCACTATGACTGTGCTTGAATTGGTTGTGGGTATGCACTTTCACACTGGTGCCTGTTTTTCAGTGCTGTGATATCCCTGTAGTGCCTGATATATTTGCCAATACATGTGTAATTCCCCCTAGCAGATTTGGGTTAGTGTTGTGTCAGTCTGACTGTAGTTTGAACAGTGCTTGGTGACATGCTTAGCAGCTGAGTGTAGTTTCCCTAATGTGATGTTATGTCCAGATATTTGTAGGACATAGTGTTGCCTGGCACTCATAAGTGTTGTGTATTTCTGACACATCAGTGGGCTGATGTGAGGACGTCAGTCACTAACTAGTGTAAAGTAATTGAATGTTGGACTTGTGCTATTTCAGTCAATATATGTTAGGACAGACCTATGGGTGTTACTGCAGCTACTGTGTCAGCTTATCTACTCCAGTATTTCAGATATGTCCCTATTTCCATGGCTTTCTCCCACCACTTTGTCAGGCCTGGCCCAGGTTCATTGCACTAAGGGGTTCTGAGCCTACCTCGGGACTGTCTGGATTGTTGCAGTATGTCCAGGTTTATTGCTTATATTTCTGGTCTGCTCCACAGATGCAGTATTTTCATATCCCTGGTAAATTACTGTGATGATCTGAGGATTTCTGACAGTAAATGATGACATACATTTCAGTTTCAGAACTCACATCCTTCAGAACATGTATGCTGAAACAAACCCTGTCACTCTGGCAACATTCTACATTTATAAGAGCAATATTTGAAATATGTCCCTAGTTTTGCCCCATTGTCCCCCCATTTGGACAGCCTTGGGCCAGATTTTTTGCAGTAATGGGTTGATAGGTATGGTTCTAAGGTATGACTCCACTACATGTTATGGGCATATAGACACTGTTCAGATGCATGGCACATATGTTTGGTCTGTTCCCCAGACAGTTATTGTCCTTGGCTAATCAGTAGGATATTCTGGGGAATGCAGTCAGTAAATGCTAACATCCATTGGTGTTACTGACTTCATATCCCTCAGAAAAGACATGTTACAACAAAGCCAGTAACAACAGCAACTGTCTACATTTATAACAGCAATATGTCCAATATACCCCTCTGTTTGGACCTCTGTCCCCTAATTAGGTCAGCCTTTGTCCAGATGTCATGAACTAAGAGGTTCAGAGGTATGTAGTATCATTATTTATTGCATTCATATCTGCTACCATCCCAGTTATGTCATAGACCCCCCCAGACATGTAACAAGGAAGCAGTTATAGATATGAGTCATGTGCCTATACAATCTGTGGGAAACTGTACATTTGAAAGGTCTGAGTATGTCTGCCCATTGTTAAAAGACTGTCAGGATTGTGTAGCAGTGTAGTGTGTACATTTTATTTGGGCTGTGTAAGGAGGGGGTAGATGTGAGTGTCATGGGCCCTTTCTATCTGATTGGCCATGCTGCTCTGGTTTCTGGTTCCCTATCACCTGCATATGTTTGTACATGCAGACCGTGACATGTCCCGTAATACCTCAGGATTCCCACTACACTGTGACTTGGGGCAGTATTTGTAGGGTTAATGTGTGAGTGGCAAACGGGATTTTGTTACTCACACAGTCATTATACTGTAGTGTTTAGTTTGCTTACTGGATTGTCACTGTGACTGTGCTGCAATTGTTTGGGGTATGCACTTTCACACCACTATCTGTTTTCCACTAGTGTTACATCCTTGTAGTGCCTGTTATATTTACTAATGCATATGTACAACCACACAGCTGGACTTGGGTAGTGTTATGTCAGTCTGATTGTAGTTTGGACATTGTTCGGTAGCTCAGTGTAGTTTCCGTAATGTTGTGTTATGTCTACATATTCATAGGATGTCCAGTTGTCTGCCCAGTATCTTTGGTCTGGTCCCCATAACTGTTGTGTCCTGACACTTCAGTGGGATGATGTGGGAATTGAGGTCATTAACTAATGAGAAGCAACTGAGTCCTGGAATTGTGATATTTCAGTCGATATATGTTAGGACATACAGTGCTACTACATCAACTTTCTCAGCTTATCTACTTATGTATTTTGGATATGTCCCTATTTTCAGGCCTTTGTTCCCCCACTTTGTTAAGCTTGGTCCAGACTCATTGCACTAAGGGGTTTTGAGCATACCTCTCCACTGCCAGGATTTTCACAGAATGTCCGGATGTTTGGCCCATACTTTTGATCAGTTCCACAATTTATTTGTATTTGTCTGATAAATCACGGTGATGATCCAAGGATTTATGTCAGTAAATAATGACATAAGATTTCAGTTTTCATCCTCATATCCTTCAGTTATTAGTTATTAGTTAGTTTTAGTTATTAGTTAGTCTGCTGAAATGCACCCTGTTGCTGTAGCAAATGTCTTCATTTATAGCATAAGTATTTGAAATATGTCCCTATAAGTGTTCCATCACCCCCCCCCCCTTTTACAGCCTTTGTATAGGTTTCTTGCAGTAACAAGTTGAGAGGGATGATTCTGAGGTATAACTGCTCTGCATGTTATACACACACACACACACACACACACACACACACACACACACACACACACACATATATATATATTTGTTTTCCTTCCTTTATATTTTTATATATGTGTATCTATATTATGACTCTACTTTTTCATATATGTTTCATCAGACACACACGCACACACACACACACACACACATATATATATATATATATATATATATATCTATATCTATATCTATATATCTATGTGTGTGTGTGTGTATATGTATATATATATATATATATATATATATATATATATATATATATATATATATATATATATATATCTGTGTGTGTGTGTGTGTATGTCTATATACAACACGTGAATGATTCCACAAAGTTTTCTCCCTAATGTTCTATGCCTCTATTGCATGATATATTTGAAAATGCAACACTAACTCCTACAGCTCAGATGGTATAGTATTACATTCATCTGACAGTAGTGTTCAGGGTCATGGGTTTGACACTTGGGACTGCTGTTTTTTTTCATTAATCTTAAATGACCATAATGCATATGTTTGTTAAAGCATTACAGGTTCATATAGCTCAGATGGTGTAGTGGTACTTTGCAGTGATTGTAGAGAACAGCATTCCTAGTTCAAGACTTGGCAGTGCTGACTACTTTGTTGCTGGGCAGAGAAAGGTCTTATGGATACAGAGTGATTATGGCACATTTAAGAATATTATACTTATAATTTTATATTACAAAATAATATTTCTATACACATTATAATTTTATATTTACCTTCCATGACATCACTCTATGTACTTTCATTAAATTATATTCTTGTGTGACTATCCTGTATGGGGCCCTTGTGTTTATATGGGGGTTTCACATCTTTTCTACACTGACATCTCACTTTTTGAACTGCTACACTACCCTGGTTGACAAAAAGAAGTTACTACATAATTTAAGTTTAGTAAAATAATTTTAACACTACTTTCACATAGGAAAATAAGTTGCTTGTTTTGGGACTTGATCCATGAACACCTGCCTGCAAAGCCACAACTCTAACCACTACACTGTCTCAGCTTGGATATTTCACCTGTCTATTTGCATTTAGCTCCAATGGGATGTTTAAGCTATGCTAAGCAGACAGACATAATGTGCACACCCACTTAGCTACACTTAAACATTCCTTAGGCTAGTGAAAAAAGTATATATTATTATTATATTATTAGGTTATATGGGTGTGTATTGTGGCGTTCTGACAACTACTTGGGATTGCAATCTTGAAATACTGGCATTCATTTTGCTTTCAGGCTTCTATCCTTCAGGGACTCCTGCTAATATATATCCTGTTATCTATCAACTTTCTAATTGTGTGAGGGCAATTTTTCAGGCATGTCCCTAAGGTAGTATTTATCCCCCCATCGTGTGTGCCTTTGTTAACATGCACTGCTGTAAGGGGATATTGACATACATTTGCTTTCAGACTTCTACCCTTATGTGATTCATGCTAATCCATGAGCAGTTCTCTATCAACTTTCTATGTTTGTGGGGCTATATTTGTGCTTTTTCACTTTTAGATTTATCCCCCATTATGTGTTCACTTGCACACATTTCCTGCTTTAGCAGGTTACTAAAGTGTCATACGGCACTTTAGCAATGCAGGGGGTGTGTCACAGAACCTGTCACACATCCCCTGCATTGCTTTCTTGTTGCCGAGTTTTATTTCAGAGTTCGCGGACACTGAAATGATCATTTTTTTCATTTCAGTGTCCGGACACTGAAATACTGGCATAATATTAGAGCAAAGCTCTAATATTATGCAGTTCGGCTTAGAAAGTGCCATACAACACTTTCTGAGTGCAGAGGGCATGTTTAGTGTCTGTGCACTAGTTGTACATGCCCTCTGCACTTGTTCACGATTCGTGTCAGTGTAGATTAGACAGCAACATGCCTTCATGAATATGTAAGGTGCGTTGCTGTTCTAGATGGACACGAACCACTCTGTGCAAGAATAGTCTTATTCTTGAATGACTTTTCTTGAATCTGGGGGTGTAACTCAAATGCCTGTCATTATTTTCTGACTTCAGTCCTTAATGATTTGCCAGAAAAACAAAATTTTATGAGGAGAAGACCAAAATTCTGAGGCAAAAATCTGGACATTCTGCAAAATCTGTTGAGAGGTATGGCTAGAGTGCCTTCTGTGTGGACTGAATGTCCTCCCTGTGCACACATGGGCTTCCTTCAGTTGCTCAAGTTTCCTCCCACATTCCAAAAACATGGAGTAGGTGGATTGGACACTCTAAATTGGGGATAGGTGTGAGTATGTGTGCAAGTGTATGGCATGGGAGGTGGATTAGACACTGTAAATTGGCCATAGGTGTGAGCATGTGTGTGAGCGTATGGCATTAGAGGTGGATTGAACACTCTAAATTGGCCATAGGTGTGAGTGTGTGTGCGGGCATATGGCATGGAAGGTGGATTGAAACTCTAAATTGGCCATAGGTGTGAGTGTGTGTGTGTGAGTGCATGGCATAAGTGGTGGATTGAACACTCAAATTTGCCATAGGTGTGAGAGTGTGTGTGAGTGCATAGCATGGGAGGTGGCTTGAACACTCTAAATTGGCCATAGGTGTGAGTGTGTGTGTGAGTGCATGGCAAGGGAGGTGGCTTGAACACTCTAAATTGGCCATAGGTGTGAGTGTGTGTGCGAGTGCAAGACATGGGAGGTCAATTGAACACTCTAAATTAGCTATAGGTGTGAGTGTGTGTGCGAGTGCATGGCATGGAAGAGTAGCAACCTGATGGTATAAACCTTGGCTCAAGATGATTGTCACTGTTGAAGTGACACCCCAAACCCATGTGGAAAATGGGAAAAGGGGTTAATGGATGGATGTGGAGCAAAACAAAGAAAAGTGGTTTAGCATTCAAGAATACATCTGACTATGAATAATTACTTAAATAAAATAGCACAAAGAGAAAAAAAATATTTTTCCACTTACCAACAAGATCACCACCCAGCATCCTAATATGTAGGAAGAGGTGATAGAGGGCACTAGTTAGCCAGATTTGTGACTCTTCTGCACTGCCAGGATGCTAGGCTGAGATGTTGGTAATGCACCCCCATACATCACAGACACACACTACCTAGCAATTGATGGAAAGATAGCTCTTCCTATTACTTCCTATTACTTCTTATCCTGTAGACCAGAAGGGACCCTAAAAGCAACATGGGTGCAGTCTATTTCACCAAGTACCTCAGGGTAATGTGCCACCCTATAAAAGGCACCCCCACTTAGCTACACTTAAACATTCCTTAGGCTAGTGAAAAAAGTATATATTATTATTATATTATTAGGTTATATGGGTGTGTATTGTGGCGTTCTGACAACTACTTGGGATTGCAATCTTGAAATACTGGCATTCATTTTGCTTTCAGGCTTCTATCCTTCAGGGACTCCTGCTAATATATATCCTGTTATCTATCAACTTTCTAATTGTGTGAGGGCAATTTTTCAGGCATGTCCCTAAGGTAGTATTTATCCCCCCATCATGTGTGCCTTTGTTAACATGCACTGCTGTAAGGGGATATTGACATACATTTGCTTTCAGACTTCTACCCTTATGTGATTCATGCTAATCCATGAGCAGTTCTCTATCAACTTTCTATGTTTGTGGGGCTATATTTGTGCTTTTTCACTTTTAGGGGATTTATCCCCCATTATGTGTTCACTTGCACACATTTCCTGCTTTAGCAGGTTACTAAAGTGTCATACGGCACTTTAGCAATGCAGGGGGTGTGTCACAGAACCTGTCACACATCCCCTGCATTGCTTTCTTGTTGCCGAGTTTTATTTCAGAGTTCGCGGACACTGAAATGATCATTTTTTTCATTTCAGTGTCCGCGGACACTGAAATACTGGCATAATATTAGAGCAAAGCTCTAATATTATGCAGTTCGGCTTAGAAAGTGCCATACAACACTTTCTGAGTGCAGAGGGCATGTTTAGTGTCTGTGCACTAGTTGTACATGCCCTCTGCACTTGTTCACGATTCGTGTCAGTGTAGATTAAACAGCAACATGCCTTCATGAATATGTAAGGTGCGTTGCTGTTCTAGATGGACACGAACCACTCTGTGCAAGAATAGTCTTATTCTTGAATGACTTTTCTTGAATCTGGGGGTGTAACTCAAATGCCTGTCATTATTTTCTGACTTCAGTCCTCAATGATTTGCCAGAAAAACAAAATTTTATGAGGAGAAGACCAAAATTCTGAGGCAAAATCTGGACATTCTGCAAAATCTGTTGAGAGGTATGGCTAGAGTGCCTTCTGTGTGGACTGAATGTCCTCCCTGTGCACACATGGGCTTCCTTCAGTTGCTCAAGTTTCCTCCCACATTCCAAAAACATGGAGTAGGTGGATTGGACACTCTAAATTGGGGATAGGTGTGAGTATGTGTGCAGGTGTATGGCATGGGAGGTGGATTAGACACTGTAAATTGGCCATAGGTGTGAGCATGTGTGTGAGCGTATGGCATTAGAGGTGGATTGAACACTCTAAATTGGCCATAGGTGTGAGTGTGTGTGCGGGCATATGGCATGGAAGGTGGATTGAAACTCTAAATTGGCCATAGGTGTGAGTGTGTGTGTGTGAGTGCATGGCATAAGTGGTGGATTGAACACTCAAATTTGCCATAGGTGTGAGAGTGTGTGTGAGTGCATAGCATGGGAGGTGGCTTGAACACTCTAAATTGGCCATAGGTGTGAGTGTGTGTGTGAGTGCATGGCAAGGGAGGTGGCTTGAACACTCTAAATTGGCCATAGGTGTGAGTGCGTGTGTGAGTGCAAGACATGGGAGGTAAATAGAACACTCTAAATTAGCTATAGGTGTGAGTGTGTGCGAGTGCATGGCATGGAAGAGAAACAACCTGATGGTGTAAACCTTGGCTCAAGATGATTGTCACTGTTAAAGTGACACCCCAAACCCATGTGGAAAATGGGAAAAGGGGTTAATGGATGGATGTGGAGCAAAACAAAGAAAAGTGGTTTAGCATTCAAGAATACATCTGACTATGAATAATTACTTAAATAAAATAGCACAAAGAGAAAAAAAATATTTTTCCACTTACCAACAAGATCACCACCCAGCATCCTAATATGTAGGAAGAGGTGATAGAGGGCACTAGTTAGCCAGATTTGTGACTCTTCTGCACTGCCAGGATGCTAGGCTGAGATGTTGGTAATGCACCCCCATACATCACAGACACACACTACCTAGCAATTGATGGAAAGATAGCTCTTCCTATTACTTCCTATTACTTCTTATCCTGTAGACCAGAAGGGACCCTAAAAGCAACATGGGTGCAGTCTATTTCACCAAGTACCTCAGGGTAATGTGCCACCCTATAAAAGGCAAGCATAGCCCTTTATAGGTCCTGAGGTAAAATTGTGAAATATACTGATCCACACATAGCAAGAGTACATACAAGAACTACTGTAGTATCCTCAAGGCAGAAGCCTGTGAGATATCCAATGTGTCTCTGTAGCAAGAACTGTGTACATACATACCTTAATATCTATAGGGATAGAAAGTCCACACATTTCTCCAGTACCCCTATGAGGGTTAAACATACACACTAAGACCCTTATAATATTCCTGTCCACTCTAAACCTATCTAGTATCTCCTGATTATCAAAATGATAATGGGTTTTCTCTTCTCTTCTTGTATCTCTGTCTTCTTGGCCATTAAGCACCGGTGGGCACAAGCGGTTTTGGATCAATCAAGACAAGCAGCCCATAATGGGAAATAGCAAGGCTAACAGCAAGTGACACCATCTTTGTGGTTTTCAAATTAGAATAGGCACAACTTCTTATTTTAAAAAGAATCTGTGGAAGTGTGGAAAAGTGCTTCATTAGCCTATGCTGTTTTACATAATTTCATATTTATGTCTCATTATTACTCTAATTACTTATACATACTTGTGCCCATCACACATTACTGTAAGTGCCCTCTATGATTTTTGGCTTACCTGTACACGTGTGACAGACCAGTACACCTTAATGCATTTGTGCATTATGAGTAGGAGCACCACCCATAGTTTGATATGGTAAATCTTACATTCCATTAATCTACCCTAAAGCACTTTTTTATCTATACATATCAGTTACCTCACTACATGTGTTGTATTCAACAGTGCAAGATAACTCAGCTATCTAATCATACTGGTTCTTAAACTCAGATGTGTGTTTTGCTCTAGTCGTACTCAAATGGAAGTTTTAGTATTATGTCCTGCCATTGACTAAAAGTGAACTTAAAAATTCAGGAGAATGCTTAAGAAAACTTGTATTAAATCATGGTTACGTACTAAAGGATATGCATGGAGGAATAAGCTAGAGAAGTTGTTGAAATTACTGCAGTCTGCCACATGGAGGAAGCATTGATTCATAGTTTAGAGTTTTTCTTCTACTTATTAGCTAGTTAAGTATCTATGCTGTACCTCCTGTTCCAGAAATAATGCAAAATTACATGCACTGTCTTAATCAACCAAAGATACTTACAAACAAAGCACTGGCTATTGAAAATGCATAGTCAGAAAATAGCCTACACTTCTGAAATATATGTAACTATGTTTTACTATATAGGAACCTTCTTTGAAACATGCAGACACACACACAATAATGTGCTAAAATGCCAAAATACAAACTGCTGAAAAACACAGATGATAGTGTAGCAAAATAATATAACACATAAATAGAAGATGATTTGCTGCACGCAATATTTATTTGCTTGATTTTAACCATATACCATTTTTGTTGTTAACACTTATTGTTAATCGTTTATTTATATATATATATATATATATATATATATATATATATATATATATATATATAAATTAACCATGTGTGCTTTGCTTGTTTCCCTTGGGGTGGTTTTTGCATTACCACTTGGATAAATAAAAGTGTTTTGTTTGCTATTGCAGTTATTTAAGTAGTCTGGGTACTGAGGTACCGAGTGCCATTGCAATACATGAGTGCTAATGTCTATATCTATAGCACTGGACATTTCATACACTTCAAAGGTGACTAAGTGTAAGAGGCCTACTTGCCTATAATGTTGTTTTGTTATAGTATTCTGTGTCATGTGACTTTAGATGAACTTTGAACATCTTGATGTCTGTTCCATAGGAGGAGGTGGTGGGGGTATAGGGGTATATAGCAGTAGAGCAAGAGTCAGTGGTGACACAGCAGTCAAAGGTCAGTATTATTGTGGATGACAGATACATGTCAAAAAAGCTGAAAGGCAACACGGATGGGACCACTTTGCAGGTTATGTGATATGTGGATGGGGTTGCATGGGCTCCATCTTCTCTCTCAGACTTCCTGATGCTCTGGTTCCAAAAAATACTCACCCTTGTTTAGTTAACCAGGTTTCTTTCATGAGCCACCCATTCATAACAATGTTACATCCTTTCAAAAGCTATCAGTTCCTCTGTGTAAAATATGAACAGTCCACTATGGCAGCTATCTTTCATTCTGTATGGGTGGCACTTAACTTCCTTCTTCCCTGCCTTCTACGCTTCTAGTAAACACAAGGAATGGAATATCTAACATCAGTAATGATGGTGGGGAACAGTAGAGAGGACAGAGTCCCTGATAATGCCAAGGACAGGGGAGGAAGCTGAAGATCAATAAGAATACACAGATGCTGTTGCTTTATCTGTTATTCCTTGCTGTTATGGGCCCAAATTATCATAGATGTGTATAAATTATATTTAGTTTCTGCTTGGTTCCAAGTTTGCACATATTTTATCTAGGTTCACTTAGTATTCTATATCTCACATGCAATTATTCTTGTAAATCTTGTGCATCCCATTTTTTTGGCTCTTCTGTATCTACATGCATGTACCTTTTTGCACACAGGTACATAGGCTGTACTGTCTTTTGTTGTGTTTTTTCCTTATGTTATAGGCTTCCTTCACCATGTCATATATAGAATTCAAGACTCCATGGACCTTGATGAGCATGGACAGTCTGTATACTGCACAAATTTCTACTTTGTATATCACATTTGTGCGCATGCAGTTAATCTGCACTTTTCATGCAATGGCTGGATCCTACTCCATCTTCCGTATGGCACATTTGTATAATATTTATGTATCACTTTTTGTTGATGTGAGAGAGTATGTGTATCTGACACATTGCTAATGTTTGCGCATTCTGGAATATTTCACCAGGGGTTGATTAGTCTCTTACTGTTTGTACCTGTAAACACATGTCCATTTACAGCTGCTACCATGAATGCAAAGTCAGATTTGCTGCATGACTATGGGCCTTCCCCTGCATATCCTTTCTCATACTTGGTTCATTATCCTTACTGACTTCCCTCAAACATTTAGTGTTCAAGTGGCCTACTGCATATTCAATTTAATTATACTTGCTAATTTCCCTCCAGCATTTACTGTTCTGGTGGCATGCTGCATGCTTGGGTTCATTGTCCTTGTGCATTTTTCCTCCAACATTTGCTGTTCAAGAGCAATGCTACATTTTTAGGTTCACTGTGTTTGTCCATTTCCACTCCAACATTAACTGCTTAGGGACTGTGCTACATGTCTGGGTTCATTGTCCTTGGCCATTTCCTTCCAAAATTTACTGTTCAGGTGACATTGTGCTCATTTGTGTTTATTGCCCTTGACCATTTCACATCCAAAGTCAGCACCCCTAGAACCACACACTTACGGCTCAAGTGAACCCTTATAGTAAATGCCCGCAAAACACTTTGCAAGCAGTAAAAACACTTTTTATTTAACTAAAATAAAAAATAGATAAGTGCTTTTGTTAAGAATCTTCTTATCTTCATCAGATAAGAGCCAATACATAGACACACTAATAAATACATTCTGCAAGTTCATTAATTAAGGAATAAACCAATCCCAACACATTCTCTAAGAAGGACCTCCCTAAACTCATGAATATTAATGAAATGCAGTGTTAAAATACAATATTAAAGGGATACTATTAATAACAACACCTAAATGTCATTGACAGGTGCAAAAGTACTGAGGTTAATATAAATACACACATAGGTTCATAGGTAGGTACTAAGCTATCAGCCCTAGGGCCTATACAAGCCTAGCCAAAAAGGTACCCTGGCTTTCGCCACCCAAAAAAATTATTTTCCTGTGCCCCTGTCAAGCAGAGCCACAGAGGTGACACCCGGGGTGAATTTCCTAATTCCCATCCAGTCATCAAGGTTTTTCTTGAAGAGTGCTAATGAGGAGCTTTGTTTGGTATAGATAGGTAGTTTGTTCCAGAGTATGGGAAGTCTCTGGGACAGGAATCTATCCCTCCAGCATGTTCTGTTTATTGTGGTGACAAGTTTAGGTCCCTAGAGCGTGTAGCTCAGAGGGATTGGGATTTCTTTAAGTGGAGCATGTCCAACAGCTCTGGGTTTGACATAGCTTTGTATGTTAGGCAGAGATCACCTCTGAGTAGGCGATATGCAATGGAGTCAAGTTGGAGTTTTTTGAGACATTTTACGTAGGGCATCTGTTTGAGGCCAGTAATCCTCTTTGTGAGGTATTTCTGCAGCCTTTCCAGTAGATGTCTTGTAAGGTACATACCAAAAAGGGCTTTATACTCTATAATAGGTTTAATGAGTGATGAGCAGAGGGGCACAATTACCTCTTTTTTTCCTGGAAGAAAAACCTTTTCTGATAAGGTGTGCCATGTAGAAGGATTTCCTGATTACTGTGGTAATGTAATTATCAAAGGAGAGAATACTGTCCACCTGTGTCCCAAGGTCTTTTATCACACTTTCGGTGTTAATTAGACTACCACCTATGTGGTAGCACATGGGTAAAGAGTTTTTACCAAAGGGGATGACAATGCACTTTTTGGCATTGAGCTTGAGGCTATGGCTTTGACACCAGGCATTTGTCTCAGTGAGGTAATTTTGTAGGATCTCCACAACATTAGGAGTTTCAATTATGGCTCTTAGTTTGCAGTCATCTGCAAACTTTGTTAGCCAAAGCCTTCTGTGTTAGCCTGTACTTTAGAAAAGTAGATACCAAACAAGAGAGGACCCAGGACTGAACCCTGTGGTACTCCACTTGTCACTGGTCTGAAGTCGGATTTGGAGTATGCAACTTTCACAGTGTGGGTTCTGTCAGTGAGCCAGTTGGCAATCCATCTAGTGACATAGGGATTTATACCTAGTTTAGTGAGTGTATCTATAATTCCAGAGTGGGGGATGGTGTCAAAAACCTTGGCGAGATCTAGATAGGCAGTGTGAACCACCTTACCCTCATCTACGGCTTTGGTGACTGCTTCAAAGAAGTCATTCAGATTTAGGAGACATGATCTGCCTTTTACAAACACGAACTGAGTAGGGTCCAGGGTTTGGAGATTACCAACGTCTTTGTTTATAAGTTCCATGATGATACGTTCCATGGCCTTGCAGACCAGGCTCGATAGGCTAATAGGACAGTCGTTCCCGGGGTCTGTGGTGTCTCCTCCTTTGTGGAGTGGGATAACCATCACTGTGTGCCATTCAGTGGGCACAAACCCTGAGGTGAGGCTATGATTGAACATGGTGCTTAGGTGGGGTGCCAGTTCATTCTGTAGTTCATGTAGAACGCAGCCTGGGATGTTGTCAGGTCCCATGGATGCTGTGTTCTTGGCTTTGGAGAGTATGGTTTTTACCTGTGCAGCCATGATTACAGGAACTTTGCATTCTTCTGGTATAGAGAAGGGCCCTTTAGGGGGTGAGGGGTGGGTAAAGTTAGCACTGAACATACCTGCCAGGACGTTGGCAATATCAGATGGTCTGTATATTTAGTGACATTATGCTGTAACTCAGAGCAGATCTGAGTGTTGCCATTAAGATTCTTCACATAGCTATAGAATACTTTGTGGTTGTCTTTAGAATCACTGGTGATTTTGTTTTCATAACTAGCTTTGGAGGATTTTATGAGGGATCTCAGCTTCTTACTGAGGCTGACCAGGGAGTTCTTCCAGTCATGGGATTTTACTCTTTTTTGCAACAGTTTCTTTCTTCCATTGTAGAGTTTGTTTATGGCAGGGGGCCACCTGATTGGCTTCCTTTTTTTGGAGGATAGCATGTTGGTTCTGTTAGGGATAGCATGATCCATGCACTTGTGTAAGTCCTTATAAAGTGCATTTGTGTAGTATTCAGCGGTTGTACCTCTATTGGTCATCTGCATGGGTGTCATTAAGTTTGCCACTTCTGTTTTGAGAAGCGTGAAGTTGGCTTTGGAAAATTTTTTTACGGTGGTTTCTCTAATGGGGGGTTGGGGCGGGATGTGGCTGTTTAGGCTGATTAGCTTGTGGTTGGATCTGAGCAGTGAGAAACTGACCTCTGGTGTGGAACACCGGTCGCCCTTGTTAGTAATGACCAGGTCTAGGATATTGCTGCCCCTGGTGGGGGTGTGGATAAGTTGATCCAGGGCATTGGAATTTATGAATTCCAGAAAACGTTGAGGAAAAGAATTGGTAGAAGAGTTGGTATATAATATATAAAATATATAAAAATATAAATATATAAAAATATATAATATCATATATTAGAATTATTCTCCATATTACATTACCTCTCCATTGCTTTAAGTTTTAACAGACAAGCGATGGGGAGGAAATTATTTAAGCCTTGCCACTGCCCCACATTTAGACGGACCTGCCAAATTAATTCCTTCTTTTCCAAAAGCAGGCCCCATGGGCCACCTCTTTTATCCAAATCTACAGTGTCAATAATAAAAAATTTGAAAGAATTATCTGATTTTTCTGTGCAGTGTTTACTTAGGGTATTTGTAGGTTTTCCAAGTCTGATATCCCTTAAGTGCTCATAAATTCTATTTTTAAATTTCCCCTCAGTTTTTCCAATATAGAAACATTCACATAAGTTACACACTGCACAATAAACAACTCTTTCCATATGGCAATACACCTTCGTACTCACCTGTATTCTAAAACCATTCACAAAGACATCATGACCTTCCATTACATAGCTACACTGGGCACAGGATCCACATTTTTTCATCGAACCTGTATGTACATTTCTAATTCTGATTCTGATCATGTGAGGAATTTTCCTGTACAACTGATACAGACACAAGGATCCAGTTAGTTTCTCCATCTGCCAAAAAATGAAATGATAGCTTCCCTTTAAAAATCAGAGGAGGGCTGGATGCCAGCACAATAAGTGACACACCAACACTAGAAAAATTCTTACAACTAACGATAGCACAATAGATAGTCCAAATGTATTCAATATTTCTTCCTCTTCTTTATCCCCTGTGGAGGTTGATTTACTTAATAAAGGCCTGGGATTTATACCTAGGTATTTTTTCACAAAGAATGTTTTTGCTCAAGATGTTATTTCTGTTTGTAAATTATTAAATTTAAAGGTGTTTTTTCATAATAAACAAATTAATAAAGAACATGATTCTTCTACTTTTCATTTTAGATCATCTATGTTCACACCTGCTTACAATAAGTGTGTAGTGGTTTTTGAACAACAGGTGTTGAGAGATCTGCATAATTCATATGCCTCTTGTTTGAAATCTTCTTTTCATAATTTGTCCCCTTCACAGACGGGCTTTGTTGGCTCTGCAAAATAATAACAAATTGGTGATTAGTCAAGCAGATGAAGGAGGTGCTGTGGTTGTATGGGAGTGGACCATGTATGTCCCCAAAGCCCATAAACAATTGATGGATCATAGAATTCATCAACATATGTTTTTGGATCCCACTATGATATTTAAATCTGATATAGATCAGTTTTTGAAATTGGCCTTAGAAGAAGGCATCATAACCAAAGATGCAACATTTCATCTTACAGTTAAGGATCCAAATAAACAACACTTTTATATGCTACCTAAAATTCACAAAACTCCCAGTCAGCCACCAGGTACACCAATAGTTTCTGGTAAGGGTTCTCTGACTGAATCCTTATCAGCTTTTTAACACATTATTTGAAACCTTTGTTGGGATGTGTTAGATCTCGGATACAGGACACTACAGAATTTTTAAATATCATCTCAGGCATACAACTTGAGTCTGGGTGGTATATGTGTACTTTAGATGTGTTGGCATTATATACCAATATACCTCATTGGGCAGGTCTTATGGCCTTGGAATATCTGGATGGATCGCACTTCTTTATATAGTCCTGGGTTTAACACATTTACTGGGCAGGTCTTATAGCCTTGGAATATTGGATGGATCACACTTCTTTATATAGTCCTGTGTTTAACACATTTTTGATTTGCTTAACAGAGCATGTACTCACCAAAAACATCTTTTATTTTAAGGATGAATGTTATCTGTAACTTATGGGACTGCAATGGGGGCATCATTTGCACCAATTTATGCAGATCTATTTATATATTGAGGAACAGATTATATATGACCCCACACACAACATCCATCTGGAATCCATCGATAGCTGGTGCCATTATCTGAATGATTGTTGGTTGATTTGCCGTGCAGATATAGATTATCTTTTAGAATTCATAGATTATCTTAATGAGAACAAGTGGGGTATACATTTCACACTCAATTATGATTCTAAACACATTATATTTTTAGATGTGGACATACATGTACTACAAGATGGAACTTTAATTACTCAGGTTTTTAGGAAACATTTGCATGTAAATACATATTTACAAGTTAATAGTTGTCATCCATGGCATATAAATAAAAATATTACAGAAAGCCCAATGTATGCGGCTTCATAGAATTTGTTCTTTGGATAAGACATTTGCTGTGCAGGAAAAGGAATTAACTACCAGGCTCTCTAATAAGGATACAAATATGAGTAGAAAAAAACAGTTTTTCATTCAGCCTAA
Source organism: Protopterus annectens (assembly GCF_019279795.1). Taxonomy (NCBI): domain Eukaryota; kingdom Metazoa; phylum Chordata; order Ceratodontiformes; family Protopteridae; genus Protopterus; species Protopterus annectens. The sequence continues at coordinate 1,642,513,360 of NC_056726.1, read as the reverse complement.
GAGCTCTATGGTCCAAATCCAAAAGCCAAAAAAGTATAAATAAGACCAGTAACTCAACGTTCACAGACTTTAATGATAAAACAGCAAAGCTTTTGAGACACAGGCTCTTTTTTAATGCATAAAAATCACTTACAAATTTCCATTTTTAAATATATAGCCAGCCAATGACCATAAACAATCAACACATCTGACACTGACATCAGCAGTTATAAATCACTTTAAAATAAAACTCAAATTTAAATAGAAATAATAAAATGTTTTACAATACATCACATTTAGCTTTTAAAATAGGCTTAATACTATTTGCAAAATTTAAACCAGGTGGTATATCAGACCTGAAATAATAAATCTAGTTATATTCAGCAGTTTCTGTAGCATTTACAATATTGCCTCCCTGTTCATTCACATAAACATTTTCAAAATTCTTAATTTAAACTTATGAGAATTACCCTTATCCAACATGTGCTTATAAAGTGCATTTGTTTCCACACATCTATGTAGTTCAGGTAGGTGTGCTCCTATCCTTTCTTTTAGCTTCATATTGGTTTTAGCTATATAGAAGCTATCACATTCTATACAATTAGCAATGTAGACAAGATTGGTGGTGTAACAAGTACCTGAGGCCCTAATGGTAAAGTCTTTCTTAGTAATGGGGTGTATGAACTTAGTATCTACATTAACATCACTGCAATATATACAGTTGTGGCAAGGAGCAGTTCCTATTTTATTAAATTTATTCCTTGGTTTGCTACTTCTTCACCTTGTGTTTGTAAGGCAAACACCTTCACCATTAGGCCACCCTTATATCTTTATTACAAGGAATTTGTTGCAAATTATTTTCTTTATTATATATAAATTTAGGCTTATCACCAACTATAATGCCAACTTCAGAGTTAGAACATAAAATAGATCAATTCTTACAAACAATCTTCTTAATCATGGTGGTATAACTATTATATTTTAAAAAAATAACCCATTGTATATTTATTATTTGCCCCATTCACATTCAAGGTATGGGTAGTATTAGATGCATGCATAAGTGCTCTAGCAGAATGATATCTCTCCTCAATTATTAATTCCTTCGCAGTATTAATAATAGTTTCAGTGTAACCCCTACTCTTAAAGTAGTTAGTCATACTATCATTTCTTTAATAAAATTACCTTAATCTGTATTTAAGCGTCTCACCCTCATAATCTGACTTTTTAATACACCTTTGTACATATGCCTGGGGTGCATGCTGCTGTAATGAACATATCTTGTAGCTTGTACATCTTTTTTATAAATTATTGTATCAAAACAGTCATTAATAAAGATCATCTCCACATCTAAAAAATAGATGGACTCATATGAACAATTTACATCAAACTTTAAAAATTCAACACTTGTTTGTAGATGGTGAATAAATGTCTGTAGGGACTTATCATTATTACTCCACAGCAAGAATACATCATCTACAAATTTCTTATAAAATTGTAGATGGACATTCTTAAAAGTGCCATTGGAATTATAGATAACCTGTTCTTCCCAGCTGGCCAATACTAAGTTTGCATAAGTATTGGCAACAGGTGTCCCCATGGCCACTCCCATGCACTGATGATAATAGGCACCATTGTACATAAAGACATTATTATTCAAAATTATATCCATCATTGAACACATAAGCTCTATTTTACCATTAGTAAAAGACCTATGATTATGTAAAAATTCTTTAAGTGCCTCTAATCCAAAATTATTGGTAATAATGGTAAATAAAGACCTAATGTCCATGGTTACCATTACGATTCCACTGGTTTTATGAGCCTGAGACCATAACTTCAAACTCTTAAGGAAATCATCCATATCCTTAATGTAGCTTTTACTTTTAGATAATAAACATGCTAATTGTTGTCCCAAATATTTAGATATGCAGCAGTTATCCATTCACTGCCCGACACTATCAGCCTCATAGGAGGTTTACATAAGTCCTTATGGATCTTAGGTAACCCATAAATAATAGGTGTCACTGGATCCAACACATACAAGTAATTATAAATCTCTGATGTAATTGAACCATCTATTAACAAATCATAAAGACATTATTTAACTTTAATAATGACATTCAAAGTGAAGGCCTTATCAACCTTCTTAAAAGTTTCATCCTGCAACAATAGCTTATACATAAGCTCATCATATTTGCCAACATCCATTAATACTATTTTCCCACCCATGTCTGCTTGTTTTATAATAAAAGTATCATTTTTCATTAAATTCCATAAGACTTCACATTCATTAGGACAAATATTAAAATATTTACAAATTTCATTATTCTTTAAATACAGATAATAAATCTCTTGTTCACTCATGGTGTAAAAATCCTTAACCATAGGTGTGCAAATAGGAACAAATGTACTTAATCATTTAAGTACATTAGTTTCATTCTCACAAGCATTCTTATATAGTAATTTTAAATCAATATTTCTAGTAAATAAATGTAGTTCTGTAAGCAACTCTGTTATACTGACATGACAAAAAGGCATAAACAACATGCCCTTACTTAAAATTTCAATTTAAGCTTTACTTGCCATGTAAATAGATGAAATATAGGGACAATAATATAGTTAATCTATGTCCTTAACTGCTTCTTGCACCTCATAATCGGTCCTACCTTGTTGCGAGATGCTGACCTCAAGGCTCCCCTGCTTGCTGCAATGTTCCGACTCCTGCTCTGTCCCCTCATGAATTGCCTAATGTGAACAGGCTGCTGTAACTGAAAACCTGTAGTTACTAAAAAACAACATTTCTCTGCTCATTAGCTCTAACTATTTCCGTAGTGCTAGTGTCCACATTTAAATTTGTTGTTGATACCATGGATTGAGCATTGGCAGAAGACGCTGATTGCACTTTTTCAAAATTATCTAATTCAGATACATCGTTGCCATATCTAAGCATATTGGGAGAATGTAAAACATTTTCTGTATTTACACCATTGACTTCAGTGCTAACATTAGAAGTAGCAGGCTGAGGTATACTTTCAGCCATTGAATTAGCAGTTGAATTAACAACTGATATAGATGATGTCACCTGCGTACTCACTTTAAACCAGTGAAAGACGTTGTTCAACTTAAAATCATTACAGTTCCATAGAATCTTCCATTTTTTTTTTTTTTTTGCGATATGAGTTTTTCTTCCATACTTTTCATCTTTTCAAGCAAGACATTATAATCAGTATTTATTAATGGAAAATCAGGGGAATTAGTTTATCCTCAAGCTGTTCTATTTCAGAGACAAATACAGCTTCATATTCAGAAAAAAAAGTAATTCATTAGCCACATATATTTGGCAATTATCTTTGGGTTTACCTGTTGCCATTTAAGGAGCACTTCAGGGTATTTGTTACCATATGTTGGCATTTTGATGACCAGTAGACCTCTAGGCACTATTCCTATGTCTAAATAGGCAAAGAAACTGAGTCTTTGCCATTGCAGTTTTTTGTAGAGCTCAGTTTTAGTCTCAGTTTTAATGATTTTAGACAGTTCAGTTAGCTCAGCTACATGTACCTCATTCAATCCCACGGTCACATTAGTAGGCATTCATGCTCAAATTAAGCAGAGGATTTTGATTCACCATCAGGAATTGTTGTAACATATTATTCATTTGCATCTTAGATAGTCACACATTTTGTTACAAGAATGTATAAAAAAGATGTACAAGCTACAAGATATATTCATTATAGCAGCATCCACCCCAGGCATATGTACAGAGGTGTATTAAAAAGTCAGTTTATGAGGGCGAGCCACTTAAACACAGATGAAGGTAATTTTATTAAAGAAATGGATATTATGGCTAATGACTTTAAGAGTAGGGGTTACACTGAAACTATTACTAATGTTTGTCTTTCAGCTTTTCCCGGTTAGGGGTCGCCACAGCAGAACTCCGGTCTGCTAATGATTGGCAGTAGATTTTTACAGTGCCAAGTTGCCAGCTCAACGCCCAACCTTCAATGAAGGCACACTGAAACTATTATTAATACTGCAAAGGAATTAGTAATTGAGGAGAGATATAATTCTGCTAGACTGCTTATGCATGCATCTAATACTCCCTATACCTTGAATGTGACTGGGGCAAATTATAGGTGTACAATGGGTCATTTTTTGAAATATAAAAAAAATAAAATAAAATATATAAAAAAGATTTCCAGCGATCCAACACATCCTGCCAATGGTCTGTACACTTGCCTATCCTCTGGCAGGAGATACAGAAGCCTGCATTGTAAGACCACCAGACTAAAAAACAGTTTCCTTCCGCTCTCTGTTAGACTGATGAACTCTTTGGAAAAATGAACCATGACATCTGTTACATAACTAGCCTATCAGGGGCTTATTTTATGGATGTGCAATAACTAAGTCCAATACTAAGGTGGCTCACCTACACACACACTGAAGGACTGTAAAGTGCAATATGCAAACTGTGCAATAATTCAGTCTAATCATAGATATGCTGCTATTGTTTAAATTTTGCTTTGACAATATTACCTTCATATTGTTCCTTGTCTTCCTTGTCTCCTGTTCTGGGATGGGTGTGGGTCACTGCTGTCCTACTTTACTTACAAATTACTACTTATTAAATTTCTTCTGTGATATTTTATTATTTTTTCTCTATCTATATGTGCAACTGTTTCCTGCATTGAAAACGAAGCATTGCAATTTTGTTCAGCTACACTGCTGTGTAGGTCTGAATGACTAATAAAGTTTTCTTTGATTTTGACTTCTTTGACTTTGATATAATACTTATACCACCATGATTAAGAAGATTGTTTGTAATAATTTGTCAATTTTAAGTTCTAACCCTGAAGTTGGCATTATAGTTGGTGATAAGCCAAAATTTATATACAATAAAGAAAATAATTTGAAACAGGTTCTTTGTAATAAAGATATAAGAAGAAGTAGCAAACCAAGGAATAAATTTAATAAAATAGGAACTGTTCCTTGCCACTATTGTATATATTTCAGTGATATTAATGTAGATACTAAGTTCATACACCCCATTACTAAGAAGAACTTTACCATAAGGGCCTCAGGTGCTTGTTATACCACTAATCTTGTTTACATTGCTAATTGTATAGAATGTGATAGCTTCTAAATAAGTAAAACCAATATGAAGCTAAAGGAAAGGATAGGAGCACACCTATCTGAACTACACAGATGTGTGGAAACAAATGTGCTTTATAAACACATTTTGGATAAGGGTAATTGTCATAAGTTTAAATTTAGGATTTTGAAGAATGTTTATGTGAATGAACGGGGACGCAATATTGTAAATGCTACAGAAACTGCTGAATATAATTGGATTAATTATTTCAGGTCTGATATACCACCTGGTTTAAATTTTGCAAATAGTATTAAGCCTATTTTAAAAGCTAAACGTGATGTATTGTAAAAAAAATATATATTATTTCTATTTTAATTTGAGTTTTATTTTAAAGTGATTTATAATTGCTGATGTCAGTGTCACATGGGTTTATTATATATGATTATTGACTGGCTATATGTTTAAAAATGGAAATTTGTAAGTGATTTTTATGCATTGAAAAAGAGCCTGTGTCTCGAAAGCTTTGCTGTTTTATCATTAAAGTCTGTGAACATTGGGCTACTGGCTTTATTGATACAAATATGAGAATATTCTCAAATCTAGGGATATGGTTAGCCAAATGGATAGGATGAATTTACTCAAATATAAGGATAAAAAAGATAAAGTTGGACATCCATATAGGTTTCTTACTAATTATGGTAGTAATACTTCCTTTTTGACAGAATTGATATGCAAGCATTGGGGCATATTACTGTCTGATGACACCTTGTGGGAATTAATACCCTCTAGGTGTTGGTTCTCTTGTACAGGAAAGGGAAAACATTACGGGATTGGTTTAACCAAAGAAAATAGATAATAAGACTGTTGGTCTGCATCAAATGACAATATGAGGAGATGTACTGAAGGGATGTCAGCCTTGCAATCATTGTAGTTTTTGTCAATATGTACCATATACTACACAGTTTACAACTCATAATACATCACAGGTATATGATATATATGTTCATGGTAATTGTGAATCGGACTTGGTTATTTATTTAGTTTTATGTACATGTCCTGCTTTTTATGTAGGATAAACTTCCCGTCTATTTAAACTACGCATTTCAGAGCACCTTAGTGATGTTAAGTGTGGCTGCCAGTCCACTGTCCTTTATGAACACAAAATGAAGTATCCTACAGCCAGATTTAGATTTGTTATTATAGACAGAATTATGTTTAAGACTAGAGATAAAATAGGTTGGCATAGCATATTAAATAAGAAAGAGAGGAAATGGATTATTTTATTGTGAGCACTTTTTTCTCTGGGACTTAATGACCACTTGTGATTAACCTATCAGATTTGAATGTCTGTTATTTATGTGTTTATGTTGCACTGAGGAAGGCTTTTTAGCCAAAACCAGTATGCTAATTTTACTTCTAATTTGCAATGTGTTACTCTATTGATTAAAGAGTTCTATGAGCTGACAAAAGTGTGCTGGCTTTTTATTTTTTTATTCTTTATCACTGCCCATTTTCAATCCCACATTTACTGTTTATGGGGCATTCTGCATATTTGGGGTCATTATCCTTTAGTGTTCTGATGGCATGATGCATATTTGGATTTAATATCCTTGCCCATTCCCTCCAACACTGTTCTGATGGTATGATGCATATTTGGATTTAATATCCTTGTCCATTCCCGCCAACATTTACTGTTCAGGTGACATGCTGCATGTTTGTGTTTATTGTCCTTGCTCATTTCCCCTCCAAAATCTACTGTTTTGTGACTTTCTGCATGTTTGGGTTCATTGGCCTTGCCCATTTCCCTCAAAAATGTATCTTTCCGGTGGCATCCTGCATATTTGGAATCTTATGCCCATTCCCCGTCTAACATTTACTGTTCAGGTGGCATGCTGCATATTTGGTTTCATTGTCCTTGTGCATTTTCACACCAGAATGTACTGTTTATGTAGCATGCTGTATATTTGCTCTAACTAGAATGCAGCTCTACATATAACTACCGGCATGCCACTGCTTCATGCCTTAGCCGTCTATTGTATCATTCTGTTGGGCTGTGAAGTGAGATGTCAGTGTATGCAATGCCTTCTTCTTGTGCATGGACTTTCCTGCAAGCATTCCATAAAGGCTACCACATACGTTGTGTGGCAGGAACCACAGGTGCATACGGACTATTGCTAGATACAATGCACCTTTCATTAGCTGATACTCACATTGGTAGCTCACTCCCATTCTCTCCCACCTGGCTAGTCCATTGACTTAGCCACTCAAATTCAGTTAAACTGGTGCATAATTAAGCCTTTATGCCTCAGACCTTCCCAATGCACCTAGCTCAAAGGATATGTACTAAATGCAGCATTTCTACCTTAGGAGACTGCTGAAATGACTCAATATCCACTGCATTACATGTCGCTTATATAAGGTTATTCATTATTTGCAACCACTGTTACTTGCAGCACATCATCAAAGCCTTGTCCAAGCCAAAATTCACAGCCTCTATAGGACCAGATGGTATCCCAGGCTGTATTCTAAATAGGGTAAAACATCAACTAGCATCAACATTAAACAGCCTTTTAAATCATAGTCTAACCACAGGCTTTGTGCCTGTGGAATGAAGAACAGCAGCACTTATTCCCTTCCACAAAGGTGACCAAGTAACAGACCCATGCAATTACAGACCTGGAACTTATCATTATGAACCTCTTAAATAAAGACATAGGTGACCTCTAAATCCTGGATCCTGCCCAGTTCAGTTTCATCAAGGGCAGATACTGCCTGTTAAATCTGGTGGATTTTTTTCAAAAATGTGACCAAGGCCATTGACGAGGGCAAATCTGTGCACACAGCATACCTTGACTTGGCAAAGGCTTTCAGCACAATCCCACACAGCCATTACCAATAAACTTAGCAAACTGAATGTAAATCCCCTTCATTATACGATGTGTTGCCAACTGACTCACAAACCAGACATACACTATCAAAGTGGGTGACTCCACATCAACCAGCAGACCTGTTATCAGCAGGGTGCCAAAGGCGACAGTGCTGAACCCCCTAATGGTTGGTATATACTTCTCAGAAGTTCAGGTCAAAACTAAGGGGTTGTGGCTGACCAAGTCTGCAGACAACTGCAAATTGGGTGCAATTAATGAATCCCTAAATTATGTCAGTATACTCCAGGAGGGAATTATGCAAACCAACAACTGGTGTTTTAGTCATGGATTCAAAATGAATGCAAAAAAATCCATCATTATTCCCTTCAGCAGAAACAATTTTGCTTTCATACTATCAAATCAATAACAATACCCTAAGTACTCACAATGTGGTAAAGGACCTGGGATCACAAGTTGATTGTGACTTTAACTTCAACCATCATGTGTCTACTGTAGAAAGGAAGGCTTTCTATGATTAGTAAAGGCAATGCCTTGCAAACAAAAGTGGTTAAAACCCCTCTATATTCAGCACTAATATGGCCCATAATTGAGTATAGCACCCATTCGATATATACTGTACAAAGCACCTGCAGCAATTGGAAAGACCTCTGAGGTTTCTAACTAAGAAGATCATGGGACTCCAGCACTTGCTAGACACAGACCAACTAAAGTCCCTGTCACTATTCTCTGCATCATATAGACTTCTTAGGGGAGACTTATGCCTGGCTTACAGAGCAATCTCAGACCCAAACCTAATGAATTTGCTGCATATCTGTAAATTAAATGGGACTAGGGCTACCAGAGACCTAAATATGGCCTGCAACTTAAATAGCATATGCTGCAGGGACAGATTTAGCTCTCAGTGACTGCCACATCTTTGGAATAGGCTACCTGTTTATGTGAAACTGAGCACCTCTATGACACTGTTCAAGGGGAACCTGGATGAGTGGATGGGGAGCTGTAAGATCTTACCAGGAATAGCACCTACACCCCTCCTGGATATGGGCAGCCCATTACTAAATGCAATATTGAGTATTAACTAACATTTCTATGGTATTACATTGGGATGAAATGGCTGGGCTTGAAATGACCTCTGGTTCAATAGCCTAGTAATCTCCTTTAATCCTATACAGACTGCCCCCCCCCTTTTTTTTTTATAAGGTGAGAGTGGGATGTTGGTGAAGGAGAGTAAGTATATTTGGGGAGGTAGGTTGGGTAGGAAGGCAGACAAGACAGCAGACAGGGGTGGTGTATGACACATGTGGGGGGTAAACACCTTGAACGGGGAGTGTGCTTGGGAATCAGAAGCACATGAGCCCCCATATGGATACAGTAGGACTGAGGTCCCCACCCATGTGCAGTAACCACTGCAGCTTCAGGGCCCCAAAAGTGGCTGTGCTGAGGGCTGAGCAGGAGGAGCAGGTTGAACCTCAAGATGCCATGTGGCCCTCAAGCTGACATAACTGATCACCATACTCCTTTTGGAGCTTGCTATGCACCAGACCCCGGACCTGTGAATGCAAGACCTGCTCCTGTCCATGTCCGCTCCCGGGGGGGGGGGACGAGCCACATCCCTTGAGGCAGCTCCACCCGAAGGTGGTGCAGGACTAGCGGAAAAAACAGATATGGGATGGGTCCCAGACATGCTGGAGACCGATGCCAGAGCCAGATGTGGCGGGACAGGCGGATCCTCTGGGATCTCTCTTCCCAGATGTGCTATGGTGTGTCATGCATAACCATATTCCAAGATTAGTTATAAGAGCATGCATGGGTATTCAAATAGACCCCATAAAACAATTTCAATCAGTTGCATAGCAAACAAAACACATGCAGATGTATAATAGTGGATATTATAACAGTATGCAGGTTACATTGATAGCAACAGGCCACCAGTCATATCATTTAAACAGGATAAATTCACATTCAAACATTTTAATAGTTAGAAAAACATAAGGAACATGTCCCAACAGTAGTTATGGGACGGATGTTGCCAGTTCATTGATGCAGTTAGATTATTGTTGCAGATGGGGGGGTGAGAGATAAATTAACAACTATATATAATTACATTTCTCACAACAATTCTGATAATTAGTCTAATCACTACTCTGTCGATAAGACCTCACATTGCACCTACCTATGGCTTGGGGTTAGGCAGTGTGTGTTGGACATAGTGTATAAGTACAGACTTCATACAGCTAATATACAGCTTTCCTTACTTGCCAAACTTGTGGCGGTAATATTTGTTAACACTACCTGAATGTATCTACACAATAAGTCAACTTTACATACGTGCACTCATACTGCATGCGTGTTTGCTACTGCCATAGTCCACCTGAATTTCCATCACTCACCCTGGATGTTGCCAGCAGTGGCCACTAGCCATGACAGCAAATCACTTGAGGGACATTTCTTGGGGGAGACTACTTGGTGTATGTACTTATCCTGCTGTCATTTGCAGCCTTGGGGTTTGGCAGTGGGTGTTGCCCACAATTATAAGTGCAGACTTGATACAGCTAATATACAGCTTACCTTACCTGCCAAACCTATGAAGGAAATGTCTGTTAAGACTGCATGACTGTTTCTACACATATTCTTGTGTGGAAATATGCAAACAGCTTACTACCAGTTCTGGGATTGGAACCCTGCCACTTTGTGCAAAAAATTACCACAAGCCTGTATTTCTACACACTAAACTATTGAGGAACTGCTGTTTCACCTTTGATTATTTCCTACCTAATACTCTGTGGTTTGGATAATCTGACCTTGTAATTCTGACATTCATGCATGGCAGACAGTTGTTATACTGTGTACTCACACTTTCAGATATTACAGTACAGAAAACAATGGCGAATAAACAAAATCAGAGCCATAGTTGCTGTGCAAAAGCTGTACACATTTAGAATCTTAATAACACATAGCAAATTAAACACAACAGTCTGAGCTTTAGATTTTTATTCACAGGTAATCACATTTTTATTCATCTATAGCCAGTACATAGGTACTACTCTGCTAATTTGTCATTTATTCAGTACAAACTATACACATTTTTCATTACTGATAGGTGACATTCTACTCCTTTCTGTTATTTGCCCTGAACACTGGAAGCTAGATCTGTACTCTCCAGCCTCACGATGCAGCCTTTGCAATCTGCTAGCAGGCACTTCTACGTTTGTGGCTCTCTCAGCTGTAGCTGTACAGGGGACAGAGAAACATTTATGCATACCTATCCATCATATGCACAGGCTGGACTATCTTAAACAGTTATTGATACTGATACATACACACAACTGAGGAATCCTGTTTCCAAGCATCTTGTATACACTGGTCAAGAGTATCCACCTTCCTATGCTTCAGGTCAGTGTAATGGTGCCAGACCTGCTCACCAGTCAGAGGGATACCAGTAGCACTGGTGAGGTCACATGCAAGACTCTCCCAGACCTCTGCTTTATACTGAGAGCCCTGGTAGTGGCCCTACAGCAGTCTCTCTTCATGGTTTTTGACAAGGAGTCTGACCATGACCTTAGACACCTGAATTCCCTAGTGTTGCACTCTAAAGTGAGATCCCTCTCCTACTCCAGCCATAGTGCCTGCAGTGATGAGCTAGAACAGGTTATAGGCTGTATTCCCACCTACAAGGTTTAAATAAGGCTGACTTCCCACACTTTGCCGTGTTTGGACAATTTTGAAAATGCTGAGCTAAGCTAAGCTACAGGCAAACCCACTAAGCTAAGGTGAGCATTGCTTAAAGGGGCAGGAGCTAAGCATAACTTACTAGTGTGCAAATCCGCTTAGCTATGCTAATTCTTGCTTAGCATCTACATTTAAGCAATACTTACACTGGCTAAGCTTAGCTGAGCACAACTTAGCATTTTTCAGCTTTATGTTTATGCACTATCAGGATTGTGGTGTTCATTCATCAATAAGGACAGGTTATGATATGTATGTTAACCTTCCATAACATCCCCTACATGCTTTCATGACATTCTTTTTGTGTGACTATACTGTATGGGACACTTGTGTTTATATGGGGGTTTCACAAATTTATTACACTGACATCTCACATCTGGACCTATTACACTACTCTGGTTAGCAAATATATGTTAGTTACTACCTAATTTAAAATAAAAAAATATGTACTGCTTTCACATGTAAAAATGGAATTAGCTTCAGTGGGGATCAAACTAGGAATGACTACTTGGAAAGTAAATGCTCTATCTACTTTGCTATTTCTGCATTGTGGTGTTCTGAAGTATAATTCCTATTTAGCTCATTGTGCTATGTACGCTAGGCTGAGCAGAGCTGCACGACGCGCACCCCCACTTAGCTATGCTTAAACTTTAGGGCGAACTGAAAAAATATAAAGAGTTCTGTTTTATTTTGTTTATGTAGGAGTATGCACATTGTTTTGTGCAACATTATCTGTGATGGAGTGTGATTTTCACATGTTGGTGACATGACAGGCTTTGCATCTGAGAGGTATGCTCCACAGACACGAACAGTATCCGTCATACCTTTCAACTGCACCGATTTTCATAGAATATCCAGATTTTTGCCTTATATTTGTGGTCTATTTTTCATACTTTTGTGGCTTTCTGGCAGATTAGTGGCAAAGAATTACAGACTGGCATTAGAAAATAATACGGACATTTGTGTTTTACACTTCATACCCTTCAGGAAATTCATATGCTAATGCAAAACCTGTGATTCTATTAACTTTATAAGTTTGCAGGGGCAATAGCCCATTTTTTATGCCCTTCACTACATTTATATTGCTGTATGGCAATTATGGAGTGCAGGGAGCATGTGTATTGAGAGAGCACTGCTCTCAGACACACACCCTGCACTCACGCACAGATCTCTGTCTGTGTAAGAGCTGAGCAGCACGGCTTCATTAATATTCAAGGCACACTGCTGATCTACACAGGCATGAAGCCTTCCTTGCAAGAATAGCTTATTCTTGCACAGAAGTTTTGTGAATCTGGGGGTTGAAGTTATGTTAGTTTAACAGGGTTTGTGTGGATATGGCTGTTCTACATGATTTGAAGTCGGACATGACAGTGTTATGTGGTTGATATAACTCTGACCTGTAGGGTTATCTGCAGACTGGCCAGAGTTTGGCATCTTACATATGGTGTGTTACTCACACATTATTTATCTTTATAAATTCAGTAGCATACTCTGAGGATTGCAGTCAGTAAATGGTAACATCCATGTGTGTTTTTGACTTCATATCCCTCAGAATAGATATGTTACAAGAAACCCTGTTACACCAGCAATTTTCTCAGTTTATAACAGCAACATGTTGATAATGACCCTGTGTTTGTGCCTCTGTCCCCCTTTGTCCATATGTCATACAGTAAGAGGTGGATATGTGTGGTATATCATTATTTACTGACTTCATTTATGATATCACCCAGTGATATATCAGACTGCCAGACATTTTATGTGTAGGAGGCCTTATATTTGAAGACAAAACCTGGACATTTTGTGGGACTCTTTACAGTTGTGAGGTCTGTGTAGTTATGGCGACTGTTGACAGAGAGTCAGGATTGTGTAGCAGTGTATTGTGAATATGTTATTTGGCCTGTCTATGGCATGGGGTAGATGTCAGTGTTATTGGTTCTTTTCTATCTGATGTTGCATGCTGCTCCAGTTTCTGGTTCTCTATCTACTTACATGCTTGTAGGGCCAGCCTAAGACATGTAACATACCACAGTCAGGCATCGGACTACACTGTGAAGTGGGCCAGTATATGTAGGGGTAGTGTGTGAGTGGTGAACATGATGATGTTTTTGTTCACACAGTCCATATACTGTACTATTAATTTGGCTTACCAGCATGTGACTGTGGTTGTGGGTATGCACTTTCAGACTGGTGTCTGTTACTCAGGGTTGTTACATCCCTGTAGTGCCTGCTATATTTACAATTACATGTGTACTCCTCCATATCAAAATTGGATTAGTGTTGTGTCAGTCTGCCTGTAGTTTAGACAGTGCTTGGTGACATGCCTAGCAGATCAGTGTATTTTCCCTAGTGTGATGTTATGTCCAGATATTTGTCAGATGTACTGTTGCCTGGCCACCATACGTGTTGTGTATCTCTGACAAATCATTGGGATGCTGTGAAGATGTACGTCATTAACTAGTGGGAAGTAGATGGGTTTTGGACTTGTGCCCTTCCAGGTAATATATGTTAGAACAGATATGAGGGTGTGACTGCATCAACCGTGTCAGCTTATCTACTCCAGTATTTGGGATATATCCCCATTTTCATGGCTTTAAACACCCCCTTTGTCAGGCTTGGTCCATATTTCTTGCACCTAGGAGTTCTGTGTATACCTCTTAACTGAGCAGATTGTCTCAGACTGTTCAGGTTTATTGCTCATATTTCTGCTGTATTCCACAGAATCATTACTGTGATTTGTGTGGTACTTCATTGCAATGATTTTATGATGTCTGTCAGTAAGTGATGGTGTACATTTCAGTTTCATAACTGCCTTCCTTCAGAACATGTATGCTGACACAAACCTTTTACTGTAGCAAGATTCTACATTTATAACTGCAATACTTACATTATGTCCCCTTGCACTAAGAGGTGGAGAGGTATGGTGCTGAGATATTATCTCCACTACGTGTTATGGGTATATATATATATATATATATATATATGTGTGTGTGTGTGTGTGTGTGTGTGTGTGTATGTGTATGTATATAATATATATATATATATATATATATATATATATATATATATATATATATATATATATATATATATATATATATATATATATATATATGTATATATATATATATATATATATATATATATATATATTTTTTTTTTTTATATATGTATATATGAGTGTTGTATATTCTTTCTCAGGTGTATCTCACCGTATATATCTTATATGTGTATATTTAGATATAGAAACATGACTGATTCCACAGTGTTTTTCACTAAAATGTAGTAAACAATTAAAGTACTAAAAGCAGTTTTTCACTACTATTCAGTACCTGTACTGAATGATATATTTGAAAAATCACCAGACATCCCAGATGGCTTAGTGGTTAAGTGCTGTGACTATGGTGTGCAGGGTCCTGAGTTCATAACTTGCAAAGGCTATTTATTTTGTTGCTGGGCAGAACAAGAGGTTATGGAGACATGGTAATTAAGCCACTTATAAGCTGTTGTAAGCAGGTTTGCACAGGTTTGCCTAACGGTAAGCGGTGCCCACACACAGTTAAATCAATAGGCACTTACACCATGTAGACTTCTCTTAGCGACACTTACCAGTGGGCAAATTTGCTTAGCTGAGCTATCTGCTGCTTAGCATTCACATTTGACCAAGGCTTACACATGCTAAGCACAGCTGACCATTGCTAACCATTGCTGACATTTAATTCTTAAAAACATATAAGACTAAATCACTTCATTTAGTAGGCGTATATGATTTCCTTTGCATAACATACCTATATGTGCTCTCATTACAGTAGCAAGGGGTGTGACAGTACTGTATGGGACACTTGTGTATACTTGGGTGGTTTCACATGTTATATGCACAAACACTTCCACTGTACACCAGCTAGACGAGCATGGTGACCAAATTATTTGCCACATATTTTACTATTAAAATAGTATTTTTAACATTACTGTTCCATGTAAAATTGGATTGTCTGTTCTAGTACTTAGGCCTTGGAAGATGTGTTCAGTTTGCACTCACAGACAGCTGTAGGGCACCACACCTGTTCTCTTATTTGTTTGTGTCTGTGTATCTCTGGCCATTGTTAACAGACTGTCAGGATTTTGTAGATGTATGGTGTGTATATTTTCTTTGGGCTGTGTAAGGAGAGGGGTACATGTCAGTGTCATAGCCCCTTTCTATCTGACTGTGCATGGTGCCCCAGCAGGCAACTCTGGTGAATGCCGTCAGTAGATACTAATATCCCTGTAGTGCCTGTTAGCTTTACAAATGAATGTGTTCAGCCCCAGAGCTGGACATGGGTAGTGTTATATCAGTCCACTTGCAGTGTGGGCTGTGCTTGGCAGCTCAGTGCAATTTCCCTACTATTATGTTATGGACATCTATTCATACGATGTACAGCTTTCTGGCTAATACCTTATGTCTGGTCGCCATCACTGTTGTGTATTCCTGACATATCAGTGGGATGATGTGAGGATTGGGGTCACTACATACAGAGAACATGAGTCCCAGACTTGTGATATTTGTGTCAATATATGTTAGCAGTAACAATATTTGTACAAAAACTTTCTCAGCTTATCTACTCACATAATTTGGATATCTCTCTGTTGTCATGCCTTTGCCCCCCCTAACACTTTGTCTGGCTTGTTCTAGATGCATTGGACTAAAGGGCAATGAGCATACCTCTCCACTGCCAGGCTGTTTGCAGAATGTCCAGGTGTTTGGCCCATACTTTGGTTCAGTTCCACAGTTTATTTGTATTTGTCTACTAAATCACTGTTATGATCCCAGGATTTATGTCTGTGAATAATGATATAACATGTCAGTTCCCAACCAGATAGTCTCCAGATAGTTCTTCTGCATTGCACCCTGTTGCTCTACAACTGTTTGGTTCTAACAGCTATATTCTACATATATCCCTATATGTGCCACATTTCCCTTCCTTTGTATAGACTTTTTCTACAGGTTTCTTTCACTTAGACATTGATAATTATGTTTCTGAGTTATGCACTGCATGTTTTGTAAATACACATATATATTTTTTCATATATCTATACGTGTGTGTGTGTGTGTGTGTGTGTGTGTGTGTGTATATATATATATATATATATATATATATATATATATATATATATATATACATATTATATATATATATATATATATATATATATATATATATATCAAAGAAAATGTATATGTGTATGTGTGTGTGTGTGTGTGTGTGTGTGTGTGTATGTATATATATATATATATATATATATATATATATATGTATATATATATATAAATATATATAAATATATATATATATATATATATATGGTTCCCCTTCAGAAGGTCAAATGGCTGAAATCTCGAAATGCATATGGTCAAGACCATATACTCGAAATTTCAGAAGCTTGACTATCTGAATGGGGATCGGCATACAGCACAGAATGGGAGATTTCCCTTTCTGCGCTGTAGTGGGATCTCAGAGTTGGTATAAATAAGTCACAGGGGTATGGGGGGTGCAGGGCAGAAACATTGTTTTGTGTTATGTTGTTTGGTTTTTTTTTTCCCTTTCAGACGGTCGAGCTTTTGAAATTTGAGCATATGGCTTTGGCCATATGCATTTCGAGATTTCAGCCGTTCGACCTTCTGAAGGGGAACCATATATATATATATATATATATATATATATATATATATATATAGATATATATATATATATATATATATATATATATATATATATATATATATATATATATATATATATATATATATATATATATATATATATATATATATATATATATATATATATATATATATATATAGATAGATATTCTTTCAGTCAAATATTTATATGAGTATATGTATTTTAGGTAAGTATGTTTCCATATATATGTCTATATGCAACACATGATTGATTCTATAGAGCTTTCTCGTGGTTGTGATATACATCTATTGCATGATAACTTTGGAAAAGCAAAACAATTTCTACAGCTCATATGGTACACTGGTCTTGTGTTCTGATTCTAGTGTGCAGTGTCCTGTGTTCAAGACTAAGAACTGATGTTTTTTCCCCCATTGATGTTAAATAACCAGACTGCATGATATGTTAGGAAAAACATTGTAAAATTCTACAGCTGGAGTGGCTTACTAAAAAAGTGCTTCTGGTGTACATGGTCCTGAATTCAAGACTTGGAACTTACATCTTTATTTCCATTAATGTTAATTAACCACAGTGCATGAGATGTTAGTAAAAATATCACAAAACTCTGCATGTGAAATGGCTTAGTGATTAAGAATGCTGGCTATGGTTTATGGGGTCCTGGGTTCAAGACCTGCTAGGGTTTTTTATTTTGTTGCTACACTTTAAACTTTATTGCAGAGGGGTATGGACATTGCTTTCTGCATCATTATCTGTGGGGGCTGTGTGAACATTGATAAAATGACAAGCTGTGCATAAGCTTAAAATTGCATGCAATCTGGGGAAAGCATATAATGATGGGGGACAAATAGGGACAGATTTTAAATTTTGCTCTTAAACACTAGGGAAATGTGTCTGCTATGTGCTTTACTTTAACTGCTGTTTTTTTTTATCCATGGACACTAACAGTAGTATTCACGGGCACACGCTCTCACTGCTGTAGACTTCCATGCAGGGGTCATGTATATTGTGAGAGCTCTACCCTCAGACACACACACCTGCAATCATACACAAATCTGTGTCTGTGTAAGACCTGAGCAGCATGCCTTCATTGATATTTAAGGCACACTGCTGCTCTACATAGACACAGACCCTTCCATGCAAGAATAGCTTATTCTTGAATGGAAGCTACGTGAATCTGGGGAAGTGACGTAACCCTCTCAATCTTAACAAAAGAATAACAACAAAACACTGTGGATATTGTTACCTATGACAAACTAAAGCACTATGTGACCTATTGCACCTCAAATTACTAATGCATAATGAAAGTCACTGCTTGAGGGTTCCAGCTCTCTACCCAACTTATAAAAAAAATCTATACTGGCATGTCTCCAAATAAATCCCTCATTACGCATCACATGTAAAGTTTTCCCTGATATAAAGTATCTTATGAATATTCATGATGAATATTTTTGTTTACATTTTCCAGAAATATATTAATGTATACATGTTTTTAACATAGTAACACTTTTATATATATTTTGGATTATTAACAGCAATTATCTGAATATGTTTTATGATGAGGTCAGCACTGAAGAAGTTAATATTACATATCTGCACCAGAATTTCACAGCTTTGTGCATTGGTGGGAATATATATATATATATATATATATATATATATACACATATATATATATATATATATATATATATATATATATATATATATATATATATATATATATATATATATATATATATATATATATATATATATATATATGTATATAAATATATATATATATATATATATATATATATATATATATATGCACTAAAAAGGAATAACATAATTGTGGATGTACTTAATGTCAACACCAACAAAAAAAGAATTAATGTAAATGTACATACTCCAAGGCGCAACTTCTGTGCATGCAAGTAAAAATACTGTTTTTGCACAGTAACAGACCCTGCTTGGTGCTCTTCCCTAGAACCCCTGTTAAATTTATATTCTAACTTCAAAATCAATCAATAACAGGGAAAGGGCATATTTCCCCAACCCATGTAATATAGCAATATCACACACCTGTTGACCATCTGTTTAACTGACTAATTTGTATTAACTAAACAAATGTTGACTTTACTTACAGCTGACAGAATGAGCAGCTCCTATATATAGGAGGCATCACTTTCATCAGCTGTTGTTATAGCTTACAGCTGTTTTTTTTACAAAACAGCTTATTGACAATTGTGTGAGATGGCTATAATATCAGGGTTGGAGAATATGCCCAAGGACACTGATTTTCATTTTTCCTGAGAAAAATGCCAGTAAATCAAATTTTTTGGCTCTCAGAGAATTGAACCATCATCACATGTTCACAGAATTTGGCAATGTAGGCCAGAGAATCAATTTACTACAATATATATTTCTGCTCACATTTATTATTAATTTTTAATAGTGCCAGCTTGCATCATTGAGTGTCTTTTGCCTAGAATCTGTTCCAATTAAGCAATGACCCACAGCTGGGTGTGGGTAATGCTGGATTTACTCACGGTTGGTGTGGTTTGGTCACGAGGGTGAACAAAGCCAACTGTGGGTAAATCCAGCATTGCAATAACCCAGCTGTGGGTTATTGCTATTATACAATAACATTATTTAAGAAAAAAATACTTACTTTTCTTAAATAATCCCCATATTCAGTAAACTTCCATGCAGGAATAGCTTATTACTGCACAGAAGGGACCATTCCCATGCAGCACAGCAGCGTGCAATCCCTATTCATGAAGGTGTGCTGCCGTGCTGTAAAACAGATATGGTTCAGTGTATGAGTGCAGGGGGTGTATCTGAAAGCAGTGCTCTCACAAAACACATGCCCTCTGCACACCACACTTGCCATACAGCAATTTAAATAGAGTGAGACCACTAGTTACACCATCCATCGCATCAGGGTAAGAAATCTGGACAAAGCCATAAGGGACAATTGTCCCTACAAACCAAGAAAGTTGATAGAATAACAGGTTTATCATTAGCATGAATTTTTGGCAGAGTATGAAGCATACAATGCACACCTCTCAAGCAATCAGAATAAGGAATCTGAACAAAGCCATAAAAGACAATTGTCTCTACAAACCGAAAAAGTTGATAGAATAACAGGTTTACCTTTAGCATGGATATTCGAAGGGTACGAAGTAAAAAAAACAAAACAAATAATTTTTTTTCACATGTGCAATAAAGTTTAAGCATAGCTGAGTGGGTGTGCCTGTTGCTCTGCTATGCTTAGTCCAGCTGAAATTACATGATAAGTTAAATAGCACTAGACATTCACGATAAACATTAATGCAATAGTGTAGTGGTTAGAGCGTACACTTTGCATGTAGTCATTCACAGTTCAAGCCTCACCAAAGCCATTTCCATTTTGTATGTGTAATCATTACAATTTTATTTTATTTGTATATTTATGTAAGAAGTAACTTATATTTCCCAACCAGAGTAGTGTATTAGGCTCAGATGTGAGGTGTCAGGGTAATAAAGTAGTGAAACCCCCATATAAACACAAGTGTCCCATACA
Organism: Protopterus annectens; assembly: GCF_019279795.1. Lineage (NCBI taxonomy): Eukaryota > Metazoa > Chordata > Ceratodontiformes > Protopteridae > Protopterus > Protopterus annectens. Next base: position 1,642,492,453 of record NC_056726.1, on the reverse strand, counting down.
GTATATTCACACAAGAATAAATGTAATTACAGCACATTGGGGGATGTCAGGGAAGGTAAACAAATTTATAATATGCAATGAATGATGATTCAATCCCCATACAGATGGTAGTCCAATAAAATAAAATATAAACAATGTGAAGCATTGCACATCTATGCTAACCGGGTGTAAGCATTGTGTACATATGAATGCTAAGCAATGAGTAACCCAGCTAAGTGGATTTGCCCATTGGTAAGCAGTGCTGAACCTGCACCTTTAAGTACTGCCAACCTTAGCTTCAGCATATTCAAAACCTTCCAATCACGGCAAAGGGTGGAAATCAGCCGTATTTAAACTCCACAGGTGAGAATAGAGCTCATAACTGGTTGTAGCTCCCCACTGTAGGCAGTATGGCAGGTATTGGAAAGAGCATGCTCTTTCAGGCACAGCGCCGGGGCATACAGGAGTTCAAAACTGCTGCAGGACCAGTACCAGGGCTCCCAATACAAAGCAAAAGCTTGGGAAAGTCTCACCCGTGATCTCATCAGTGTCACTGGTATCCCTTGGACTGGTGAGCAGGTCCAGCACAACTATGCTGACTTGAAATAGAGGAAGAGGGAGCTCTTGGAACAGTGGGTCCAAGAGGCAAGAGAGATGGAAGATGTCCCAGCAGTGTGTAAGTATTCATAGCAATAACTGTTTACCAAAGTCCAGCCTGTGTATATGATTGATAGGTATATCTAAATGTTTCTCTGTTTTCATTACAGCTCCAGCTGAATGGACTGTGAACCTGGAAGCCCATGCCAGTAGGTTGCAAAGGCTGCATCATGAGGCTGGTGCATAACAATCCTGCTTGTAGTAGTCATACCAAATAAATATAAAGGAGTAAAATGTCACCTGGCAGTATAAAAAATGTGTATGGTTTGTAATGAATAAACCAGACAGTATGACAGTAATATTGCCATATACGTCATAGTTAAATAAAAGTGTAACTGCCTGGCAATAAAGTTCTAAATCATAGACTGGTTGTGTTTACTCTGGTATTGTATGGCATGAAATTTTGCATTCACCAAGATCTGATATCTGAATAGTAATGTTGGGTTAACTACTGTTTCCCACACTGTGCTACATAAAATATGTCTAGAATGTCTGTATAAGAATGTTATAATTACAAGGTCAGATTGTACAACCAAGAGAGACTTAGAAAACACTGAAGTAAGAAACAGCAGTTTCTCAATAGCTCACTCTGATGAAACACAAATTGCTGTATTTTTAGCAGACACAGCCATGGTTTCAATCCCGGGAGTAGTAGTAAGCTGTATGCATAATTTCAACTAGGATTTTGTGAATATGTGCAGAAACAGTCAGATAGTGTTAATAACCATTCCCCCCACAGGTCTTCCAGGTAAGAGAAGCAGAAAGCATTTTAAGAAGGTTGAATTATACACTGTGTACAAGCATACCACTGCCCAAACCAAGGCCATAGGGTATTGTAATAATACCTGTAGAGTAAAGATTAGAGCAATGATCATTAAAGTTGTGAGTACTGCAAGGATATACACATTGTTAATTGACATCTCTCTCCCCCCACCACCATATCTGCAACAATAATCTAAACACACAAATCAGTGGGTATATTTTACACTAAACCTACTGTTGGGACATATGTCCTATTTTTCAACAAATACTGAAATGTGTTTCTATTAATGTTCCATGTTGAAATACTATCATTGGTGGCCAGAAGCCATGTCCAGGGATTGGTGCGTAGTGAGCTCCAAAATGAGTTTGGAGATCTGCTATGCCAGCTTGAGGGCCGCATAATGCAATTAGAGGGTCAGTCTGCCCCTCCTGCTCAGCCCCCAGCACAGCCACTTTCGGGGCCATGAAGGTGCAGTGATGACTGCCCATGGGTGGGGACCTCAGTCCCACCATTTCCATTTGGGGGATCATGGGCTTCTGATATCCAAACACACATCCCCATCCAAGGTGTTTACCCCCACACATGTGTCAAATACCTCCCCTGTATGCTGTCTTGTCTGTCTTCCTACCCAGCCTACCTCCCCAAATATACCTATTATCCTTTCCCAACATCCCATTCTCACCTTAAAAAAATGGCAATCTGTTTCCCCCCAAAAAAACTTGCCCCATATATAGCTGTCCATTTCGAACACAAGTCCACTGGACACATGTAATCTGGTCTAACTGGCTTCACAACAAATTATTGTTGTCCTCACCCCTCTCTCAGGGGTTTGAGTGTCCAAATATCCTCCAAATTCAGTATATAGGCACAGCTGTCACTGTAGAAAAAATAGACAGCTAAAGACTTTCCCTACACCTGTCTTGCACATCCCTAGCTACATTCCCTATTGTCTTTCCCTCTGAGTGCCTCCTTTTTCACCACTTTTCTATCACCCCAGTATTTTTTTCTTTTAAAGAAATTAGTGCAGCGGTAAATGGGAGTAATCTGTTTTAAGCAGTAGTAAGGGGGATTAAGCCTGTTTGCACAGTGCTAAGCAATGTCTATACAGATTAAGTACTTTTAAGGCTAACTGTCTGTAAGAATATTTAACTAAAAGTTAGCATTGCTTACCACTGCACAAACTTGCACAAACCCACTTACAACTGCTTAAAAGTGCCTTAATCACTCTGTATCCAACAGCCCTTGTTCTGCCCAGCAATAAAATAATCAGCCCTTGCAAGACTTGAACCCAGGACCCTGCACACCATAGCCACAGCAATTTATCACTAAGCCATCTGAGCTGGAAATATGTCTGATGTTTTTTCAAACATATCATGCAGCACAGTCATTCAACAGTAGGGGAAATGTACTTATATATGTATATATGTGTGTGTGTGTATATATATATATATATATATATATATATATATATATATATATATATATGTGTGTGTGTGTGTGTGTGTGTGTGTGTGTGTGCAGCTCTGATAAACTTTTACTACAAGTTTATAAACCCAACAAGAACATAAGTAAAATACTCTATAAACACTCCATCTCTGTTACCTGGGACAATCTTCCACTCCATATTAGAAGTCATACCTTCCTTCCTAACTTCAAACATGACCTGATAGTGTACCTCCATAACAACCCTATATGTACCTGTTTCCATCCTACTTAACCCCTCCCTCTCCACATATCAACTTCACCACTGTCTGATCTATGAGACCTCCTTCCTCTTTCTATAACTTACTTTATCCAACTGCTCTTCTTTCTGTACCCTCCCTCTAGATCACTACATCCCTCCTCTACTACTATCTTCTTTTGCACCATTCCCTCTTCTGACCTATGGCCCCTTGTGCAGTCACCCCTCTCTACTTTTTACTCCCACTCTACTTTCCCTCAAATCTATAGCTCCTGCACTTACACAATTCTTCTTCTAGCCACTAATCTAATTATACCTTGTTTCTTTTCATTATATTACCTACAAACTTAACTTCCCCTCCTGCTTACCTGCTGGATTTTTTTTTTCTCCTGTTACAACTTATTACTACACTTTTTGTATATATAGCTATGTACTATTCCATTGAGCACATTATGTTTTTCTTATCCATTGTATTCATAAGATTGTTTTGCTCTGTAATATTGTTAATTTGTCTCTATTCGTATGTATTTGTATGTCTGTTTTGGGGCTTTTCCCTCGGCTCTCCACTGAAAAAGGATACATTCTTACCCAGCTGGAACAACCCAGTTAACAAATGCGAAATAAAAAAAAAAAAAAAATATATATATATATATATATATATATATATATATATATATATATATATATATATATATATATATATATATATGGATCTAGGACTGTTGAATGAAAGTTCAACAGTCCGAATCCACTATCACTGAACACACTTTAAAGAAAGTGCTTTCACCGAAAAAGCACTTTCGCTAAAGTATGTTAAAAGCAAACAAAAAACAAACAAACATTAAATCTACTTTTACAAGTATATATATATATATATATATATATATATATATATATATATATATATATATATATATATATATATATATATATAGTGCAGTCGGACATCGGATCCACACTCTGAATCTCTAACTGCAACAAATCTGGCTATATGCACACATATATATATATATATATATATATTTATAAATAAATACATATATATATATATATATATATATATATATATATATATATATATATATATATATATATATATATATATATATGTATACATAAATATACAGAAATATATGACAGCTACAAAGACATGCAATCAGAGGGTCATGCTGCTACACACTGGAATTCTATGGACCTGGTTAAAGGCAGCAGGAAGCACCTCTGCAGTACCAGCCTATAATTAATTCCATAACTTTTGACTGCAGAACTTGGACAGAAGCTCCAAAGGTGGTGGAATTTTTATATTCATAAAGGATGTACACACCTCCAGAGCGGTAGGCCAACATTATGCATTACAGATACTGCAGACCTAGCTAACATTGGGTAAGACAGTGGTTCAGGTTGTAGCCTTCTATAGGTCCCCACACATGTCCCAAGACTCACATTCCATGTCCGTAAACATCCTGGAGAATATTAGTGTCCAACCTAACACTATCATACTGGTTGACTTCAACTACCCCACCATTAAGTGGGAAAGCTACTCATGTACCGATGCACATACCCATGACATAGACCTTGTCCTTCCTAACATGGGCGACTGTTGCTCTACACCAATAATCAACTCCTCCCTTGTTATATCTGAGCACAAATTAATCACCTTTAGAAATCCACAGCCTTCCTACCCCCCTGCACAGGTAACCACCATGAAAAGTCTTTCCAAAGCTAACTATGGCCTCATAAAATTAGAAGTGGCTAACCTCACGGCAGCCATGCAAATGGAGACTAGTTGCATGACAGCTGAATCAAACAACAATGCACTATGAACACATACAAAAATGCATGGATACTGCCTTACCCAATACAACCAAGACCCTCACCTCCAAAAAAAGGAAGCTGATCTGGTGGTGCCCTACCATAAAGAAACTGTACAACAGAAGGAGGGAACCATAACAATGAGGTTAAGTCCCAAGACAGGAAATAAATCCTTATCAGCCTCAATGAATAGATGAGATCCCTCATCAAATACTACAAAGTCAGCTGTGAGAACAGAATTGGAGCACATAGTAAAGACAACCACAAGGCCTCATACAATTATGTATATAATCTCCATGGCAATACCAAGAATTATTCTGAACTTCTAGACAATGGTACCTCCCAGACTGAGCCAACAAATAATGTCAATATACTGGCTGTCATCTTGAGTGTAAACATTACCCCCCCAAAGGACTAATCACAATACCAGTACACCATCAGGCACCAAGTATTACTGCAGCACAGGTTAAAACACTACTGTCCAAGGCCAAGAATACAGCTTCTATGGGACCTGAGAATATCCCTGGCTGTGTTCTACATGAACTATGTACAGAGTGACCTGGCACCTTACCTTTGTGCCCTGTTCAAGCACAGCCTCACCTCAGGCTTTGTCCCTACTGAATTGTGCACTGCTATAGTCACCCCTCTCCACAAATAAGGTGTAACTTCAGACCCTGGGAAATACCGCCACAACTGCCTGACAAGTCTGTTATACAAAGCTATGGAATGCATCATCATGCACCTAATAAACAGGGATATGTGAATCTGCAGACTCAGGATCCCACACAGTTTACCTTTGTGAAGGGTGGTTCATACCTACTCAATCAACCTGGTCAACTTCTTGGCTTCAGTCACCTGAGCTGTGGATGAAGGCAAGGTGACACATACAGCCTACATTGATCTGGCCAAAGCCTTTGATAACATTCCCCACCTCACTAAGCTCGGCATCAACTCCTATAACATTAGGTGGGAACAGAGACACAAACACAGGGGTAGATTGGACATACTGCTGTCATACATTGAGATAGTTGCAGATGTTACTGGGCTTGTTGTGACATCCTTTATGAGGAATATGATGTAAGTAATACCAATAGATGTGACTGTTTACTGACTGCATTCCCCAAAGTCCACAACTGATTTACCAAGACCACCAACTGCCTGGTGAACACACAAAACATAACAGGCAGACATGTGGCCAGTCTGTGGACAGTGTGCCAGTAGAGAGGTATGTCAGAGGCATATCACTGTGAGTCATGATGTCACACACTAAATGCATATCCACATAAACCCTGTCAATCTATCAATCCACCATGTGTATAACAGCACTGATGACATAAAATCTGTTCACAAATCTGGGGATATGTCCCCCATGTTGGTTGGCTGTCTCCACATGTCCTTCCCTGTGATGTATTGCCACCCATTGTATGTGAGTCTATAGGCCACCACCTCTGTAATGTCCCTCACACAGGCAAGGAAATGGGGCAAAGTCCACATTAAGGAATGTCCCATATGTCGGATCTAGCAGCAGTGTTTTGACCCACAGCACAATACAATGTGGGCACCTACATAGTGTTATGGCTGTAGCAATACCTGACAACTGCACATCTGTACAGAGGACAGACAGAAAGTAGATGGCCAACATGTTATGCATTAGGATGAATGTTTGTTTTGAAAGATACATGTCTGACACTGAAAGGTATGCCATTAGTACACGACAGCAGTCTTCAATGACATGTCCAAAAAACATAGTAGTCTACAGCTTATATCAACATATCAGATCAATATCCAATAGGAGATACATATAAACATACAACTCAAACACCAAAAACAATATACTCAGTACTCAGAGTCCATCTTTGCATGCAGGGGTGTATGGTCCCAATACTACAATCTGAAATCTAGTCTTACTTGAAAAAGCACTGTTAAAAGTACTAACATAATGATACAACATGTGTTAAACTACTTCTGTCAACCAGCACACTGTAGCTGGTGTAACATGCAAGTGTGACTGCATATAACCTGGGGTACTACGCATGTATGAAACAAATCCAAAGAGAAAAGATTGTGGTACTACCCATGTAAATCCAGGGATCCCATACAGTATAGTCACACCCCTTGCTACTGTAATGACAGCACATAGAAGCATGTTATGTACAGGAAATGAAATACACTTATTAAAGATGTCATTACCCTACTATTTTATCAGACTGGTTACAGGGCTACGCTATGCTTAGCAGGTTTAAGCATTTCTTAAATGTAAATGCTAGCAGATTTGCACACTTGTAAGTGAAGCCTAGACAGTGTAAGCGCATTTTCATTTAACCATATGTTAGCACCTCTTACCATCTTGCAAACCCACACAAACATGCTCAACGATGCTGAAAACCACCTTAACCACACTGTATCCAACAGTCCTTGTTCTGCCTACCAACAAAATAAACAACCATTACAGGTTTTGAACCCAGCACCCTGCCCACCATAGCTTATGCTATTTAACAGTAAGCCACCTCAGCTGTATTGCCTGATGACGTTTTCTCAAATATACCCTTCTTTACAGCCAGTTTACAATAAGGAAGAGACAAATGTGCAGTTAGGAAGGATTGGTATCTATAAATATACATATATCTGAATAGAAACATACATAGAGAGAGAGTGAGATATGTAGGAAGATCCCTTTATGTATACAACAATACATACATATATATTACCAATAAATACTGAGGTGTACACACACACTATATATATATATATATATATATATATATATATATATATATATATATATATATATATATATATATATGCATACATGTCCCAAAATGCCCAATCAAACATATGCTGCTGATAGACCACCCACAACTGGGGCAGCATGCACAATTGGATACAAAAGCAGCCATGACATTCACACACCCCCCCCCACACACACAGTCCAAATAAATAAGTGAAAAGTACACTGCTACAAAATCATGATAGGCCATACACAATTACCAGACATACAACAATCTCTTAGCAAAACAAATAAAATGTCTGAACATAACAAAGGAAAATACAACAAGCCAGTAATTCACACATGCTTATTATACTCTGATGTCTTGGTCAAAGCCTTCAAGGAGTAAACATTACCAGAAATACATGCCTTAATCACAAGAAGCAATTAACACCTAATTACATAATTGAATACACAGCCTCCAGTTTTACACTCATCATTTAACCCCCTATGGAATAACGTATCACAGTTAATATTAATACACTGAGTCTGTACATAACAACTGTCCTTTTATGAATGTTTTATCACAGTGAGGAACAGACATATTCAGAAACAATACCTTGAGACCCACTACTGTCCCCATGGTGAGATTTATTCAAATGTATAGCTATAGAACTGACATATTTTGTATCAATAATATGTCGGACATGTTCAACAGCCTAGTTTTAAAGCATGTGTTACTGTTCCCCACATAAAATATGTTGCAAGGCCATCTGAGTGCATTCTGTATACACCATCTTCTTGAATGTACAGAGTTCAACATGTTTCCCAGCCATTCCCCTCAACAGGAATTACAGCACTAAACAATGATAGACCATATTCACCTACTACTCTATGACATCTGGACAAAGCCTGACATAATTGGTGGAGAGAAACCCAAATGCACAGCCATACATGAAATATTGCTGTTATACACTGAGAAAGTTGCTGGTGTTAACAGGGTTTGTTGTAAGATATCTTTTTTGAGGGATATAAAGTCAGAAAAACAAATGGATGCTACCATCTACATAATGCAATCACCAGAGTATGCTACTGATTTGCCAAGGACAACAACTGTCTGAGGAACAGCCCATACAAAACAGGCTAACCTGTGGCCATTATGTGGATGGGCCTACAGTTGAGAACTATGCAGAGACAGAACTTTGTCAGACTGAAACCCATGCAGAAGTAGTATGTGCAGACAAACCCTGTTAAACTAGCAGTATTCCAAACATATAACAGCAATACTCACATTCTGCCCCTAAGTCTTGAGCCTTCCCACCATTTAGTTGGCTTGTCCCCACATGTCTTGTTGCAAGAGGTAGTAGCTCACACAACTCCAGGATGTCTTCCTCACAAGTACAGGAAGAGGCCAACACCCACATGGAGTACTCATTTATAGGAGTGTGTTGCCATGACATTGGCTATTGGAAGAATGACACAGCTGCTCTGCATGCAATTAGGAAGTGGGTTACCACAATAGGTCCACAAGCCATCATCTGGTTATGAGCATCACCTACTAAAGCCATGCTGCCACCTATCCAAACCAACTCTATCCCTGTAGTGCACAGAGAGAGCGAGAGTGAAATAACAAATGAAACATAAAGTGGAAAAGAGAAGAAAGAAAAAAAAGGTAAGTGGAACATGCAGGCAAGTAATTGAATGTAGTACCTGGTTGCAATAATGGGAAATATGATTTGGAGGAATATATGTCCCAGCAAGACATACTGTACTGGTGTCCTGCTAAACAGTTGCTATGGCCATAGCATCTGGCCCTCTCTGCAGTGGGAGATATCACAGACATACCTGTCAACTGCACAGATCTTTACAGAATGTCCACATTTTACCATCATATATTTTTGTCTGTTCTGGCAAATAGCTGAGGATTGAATTCATAAGGTAATGACAAACACTTGAGTTTAAGACTCCACATCCTTAAGAATATTCACCGTAATGCTAAATGTGTCATTCTACAAATGTCCTATGTTTATAACAGGAATATTTCAAGTCTGTCCCTATTTATCCCCCCATCATTTTAGGCATTGTCCAGATGTGATTCCTTTGAGTGGTTGTGAGGTGGGATCACAGCTTAGGAGCCTGACTCACCCTGGGAAAAGACAGCTCATATATAACAACCGCAGGGGTATCTGTCAAACAGTTGTGGCTGTGCCACTGCTAGGCCAGTTAATGGGATGTTTTCCATGTTACCTGTGATTATGAGTATGACACATGTTTGCCCTGTAAAGCTAAGAGACCTATAGAGGGCATGTGCATAGTAAAGTACTGTTGCAGACGTGTGTTGAACTGCATGTGATATCCTGAATTAATAACATTCAACTCTACAGTGTTCTGCTGGACAATACGCACATTTGTGACTGATATCTGTAGTCACAATCACATATACTTGTGTTATGTCAGCCAAACCATTGGCAGGTTTGTGAGCAATAACATTGTAACATAATAGCCTACTTATGACTTTTGGACATCTTCCAGGTTATCACAGTGATGTCAAACCCTACTGTGCAATCAATGTACTAATGGATGGTGCAGCTATATTAATACAGTATCAATACTGATGTCCCCTTCGACACCCATTTATGTGTGCTATTGTCCAGAAGTACTGCTGTAACAGGCTGAGATATATGATAGAGTGGCATGACTGTAACTACAGTGTGCCATACTAACATACAACAGAAATGTATACCAGGTATCCCCTGAGCACATGTCTGTATGCTTATGTTCAGCTGGAAGGCACAATATTAAATCACATGGGTTTCAATTATTCAGGTTCATAGGTTGTGCATGTTGCATATGTGTGGAATATCAATGTCAGTGCATACATAGGTTCATAGGTTCATACTAGGCTATCTGCCCTAGGGCATTTATAAGCCTAGCCAGAATGTGTTTGGCTTTCGCCACCTATTTTAAATTGATTTTGCTATGCCCTTTTTCGAGGTTAGTATTCTGTGCCTCTGTCTAACAGTGACACAGAAGTGATACCCAGGGTAAACCTACGATCTCCCATCCACTCATCAAGATTCCTCTTGAAGAGAGTCAATGAGGGACTCTGCCTAACCTGGACTGGGATTTTATTCCAGAGTGAAGGGAGCCTCTGGGTTATGAATCTGTCCCTCCAGCATGTCCTATTTATTTCAGTGCTGAGGCTCAAGTCTCTCGAGTGCGTAGCTCGATGGGATTTGGATTTTCTAAGGTGCAGCATGTCCATTAATTCCGGGTTGGACATGGCTTTATACGTCAGGCAAAGATCGCCTCTGAACAGGCGGTATGCCACTGAGTAGAGCTGGAGTTTCTTTAACTGGGCAGCATATGGCATCTGTTTGAGCCCTTTGATCCTCTTGGTGAGGTACTTTTGGGGTCTTTCCAGTTGCTGCAGGTGTCTGGTAAGGTACATCCCACAGGGGCATTGTACTCAATTATGGGCCTGATGAGAGATGAGTAAAGAGGCACGATGACCTCCCCTGATCTAGATGTGAATCCCTTCATGATTAGGTGGGCTATATAAAATGTTTTTCTAACCACTTTAGCCACGTGGTTGTCAAATGAGATTGCTATCAACTTGGGTCCCCAGGTCCCTAATTACTTCTTCTGTACTTAATGGATTACCACCTATGTGGTAATTTGTGGCACTTTGTTTTTGCCAAATGGGATGACTATACACTTTTTGGCATTTAGCTTGAGGCCATGGCTCTGGCACCAGTTGTCTGTTTCTATGAGGCCCTTTTGGAGGATGCTTATGTCGGCTGGAGAGTCGATTATGGCGCCCAGTTTGCAGTCATCTGCGAACTTGGTCAGCCACAGTCCTTCCGTGTTGGCCTGTACCTCCGAGAAATATATACCGAACAAGAGAGGTCCCAGGACTGAGCCTTGTGGGACACCACTTGTAACTGGTTTGGAGTATGACATGGCTCCAGCAATTCTAGCCATGTGGGTTCTGTCCTTGAGCCAGTTTGCAATCCATCTATTGACATAGGGGTTTATATTTAAGCTGGTGAGCTTATCTATAATGCCCGAGTGGGGTATTATATCAAAGGCTTTTGCGAGGTCCAGGTAGGCTGTGTGGACCACCTTCCCCTCGTCAATGGCCTTGGTGACTGTTTCAAAGAAATCAACCAGGTTTAAGAGGCAGGATCTGCCCTTAACAAAGCCGATCTGGGTAGGATCCAGTGACTGTAGGACCCCAATATCTTTATTTATGAGGTCCATGATGATCCTTTCCATAGCTTTGCAGACCAAGCTAGTCAGGCTTATGGGGCAATAGTTTCCAGGATCCATTGAGGCACCACCTTTATGGAGAGGGACCACTGTTGCTGTATGCCACTCTTTGGGCACATATCCTGTAGTAAGGCTGAGATTGAACAGTAGTTTTATGTTTGGGTTTAGCTCTTCTTGGAGTTCATGTAGGATGCAGCCCGGGACACCATCTGGTCCCATTGATGCTGTGTTTTTTGCTTTGGAGAGGGTGGCTCTTACCTGAGCATCTGAGATGTCAGGGGGGCAGCAATCTGCTGGGATAGATATTTGCCCTTTTGGTGGGGAGGGGGGGAGTTTGCGCTGAACCTGTCAGCTAGGATGTTGGCAATGTCTGTGGGTTCAGTGTATTTTTTGTCATTTTGGACAAATTCTGAGCATATCTGGGAATTACCACTCAGGTTCCTAACATAACTAAAGAAAGCCTTGTGATTGTCCTTAGTGTCCTGTGCAATTTTTCTCTCGAAGCTGGCCTTAGACAATTTTATGAGTGCCCGTAGTTTTTTGCTAATACTGATCAGTGATGCCTTCCCTTTTTGGGGTTTTGCTCTATCATTTAGTAGCTTCCTCCTTCTATTGTATAGTTTGTTTATGGCTGGGGTCCACCAGACAGGATGTCTGCCTTTGGAGGATTGGGTCTTGGTTTTATTTGGGATCGCATGATCCATGCATTCCTGAAGGTGTTCATAGAATGCGTTTATAAAGGATTCTGCGGTCTCGGCTGTATTTTCCACAGGCCCGGGGGCTTTGAAGGATTCCACCTTGGTTTTGAGGAGTGTGAAATTTGCTTTAGAGAAGTTTTTCACTGTGGTTTTCTGTGCAGGGGGTGGGGTTGGGATGTGAATATCCAGTGAGATTAGTTTATGGTCTGATCTTACCAGTGAGGGATACACTTCTGGTCTGGAGCATAGAGTCTCCATGTTGGTGGTTATCAGGTCCAGTATGTTTTCCCCTCTTGTGGGAGTGGTAACAAGTTGTTCCATAGCATTTGAGTTTATAAATTCTAGGAACCTTTGGGCTAGGGTGTTGGAGCTAGAGTAATGCTCCCAGTCTGTTTGGGTAGTTGAAGTCACCCAATATAATGGTGTTTGGAGACCTTCATATTTTCCAGTGTTCTCAGGAAGGCCGAGTGGGGTTCCTGGGTTTGGGAGGGTGGTCTGTAGCAGGCTATAAACTGGAAGGCAGTTTTACCCACTGTTAGTTGCACATGGATAGTCTCTGATGCTTCGTGCTTTGCCACCAAACAGACAGAAATGTGTATAGCTACTGGTTGTTGCAGTGCCCTAACACTGATATGGGTACTAGAGTAGGCATGATTTTCAGCTATTAATCAGAGAAGTGTCCATCTGTGTTATGACCCTCTGTCCATGCCTACCACTAACTGTGTAAAACAAATACCAACAAACCAGAAACCTCACTAAGATAACAATAAATGGTTTTATCTTGATTCAACTAGTTTGACAGAGTTGCATTTTCCAGTGCTGGTTTATTCCATTTTGTTTTCTTCTGCTGTGCTGCCTTTTTAGTGAGGTTCATGCTTATCACTACCAGCTATATCCACAGCTATATACAGTGGATATTACAAGTGTACACACCCCTGTTAGACTGCCAGCTGTATGACAATCAGACCACAGAATATCATTTCATAATGTTTCTCATCTTTATGTGACCCCTAACCTGTACAAGTCCATTGAAATACAATCAAAGGTGTTTCTACGAAGCTGACCAACTATTGCCAAGTGAAGATGTGCCATGATGTTAGAGTCCAGACCAAGATGGATGAATGCTGTAACCATCTCAAGAGGTGCATACCCAACACATTGGTTTAAGGGTGTGCACACTCATTCAACTGACTTACTGTACTATTATTTCCATATGTTTTCACAGACCTGATTGTTATGTTTTTAATTGAATTGTACAGACTATAGGTCACACTACAGGTGGGAATTATTATGAAATGAGTTATTGTGGTGTCATGTTACAATTGCACAAATACCAGGCAGTGTATCAGGGGTGTGTACGCTTCATATCCACTGTAGCTTTATGGACACAGAAGTACCTGACCTGTATATCCAGCCTCTGCCAAGGTAGAGTAATCCCCTTTGGTGGACAGCAGCAATACACAAACCACATAATAGGTTGCTACATTGCTGTACAGGGACACATAGGTGCAGGCAAGAACTCTGAAGCAAATCAACCTATATCTGAGCAAGCATGTAAGTTCACAGGTGACTTCCTGTAAGGCTAACTATGACTATGAATTGGACATATCCACACCACCAAGGAGGATTGCAACTGTGTCTCCACATAGGTTGTGAATCTCAGATGAAACAATGCAGTTCATCCTGTACTGGGGGTAAAGAACACCTCATACACACATGCCGTGGATATAGGCAACTGGCATCACACAGGTTAGGTGGGAACATCACCACCCTGTCTACCCCAGTTGAACAGGGAGATATGCACATCAACCACACTCTTCCCCTCAGCAATGGTGAGCATGTACGTATTGCCTACTGATGCAACAACAGCATATCTCCATGAGGCATAATAACATCAGTGTCTGCCTCCTACATGACCTCAGGTATGTGCTCAAAGCTCCATCACACACCTCAGTCAAACACAGACCTGCCACCATCTACACACCATCCAGATGGGAGATGCCCACTGTCAATCCTCTACACAGAAATGAATGGAGGTTAGAGGATTATGCAATCAACTGTCCAATAGTGGGGGGAATAAGATAGTTCAGGGATAGGCATGAAATGCAAGTTGCTACAGCCATGATAGCTTGGAGGGTTTCGGTGTAGTGTGGATTATTAGCAAGTAATATCCACTTTTGCTCTGCATTTTGTCAACCGTATGAGGTCCTGTGATTTTTGTCCTGTTTATGTCTTCCAGGTAACATGCAGAGTGCTTGCCTACCAGCATTCTCTGTTGGGGAAACAGACATCATCACCCAATGAAGTGAAAAACATCACCAAGCACCAGTTTATTCCAAATGTTGAGCACTTTCATAAGAACAATGTCAAACATTTTCAGAATACAGTTTAAAATCACAATTAAGCTTAAATATAGCAACTAAGTCACATGACTAAAAATCCCACCCCTCAATTAATCCTTAAAACAACACACACACACTTGCCAGTAATGAGATCCATAGGTTCATTGCTTCATAGGTGTGTAGTAGGCAAATGGGCCTGAAGGCTCTTCAAGGCTAGCCCAAGGGAATACCCTGGAATCAGGCCACATGAAAATAGTCCCCAGTGTGGCTCAGGAGTATAGTCACTGGAGTGGTCCCCAGGGCTGGGTATTGTATTCCCCATTCAGTCATCCAAATTTCTATTGTCAGTGGCCATTGATGTGCACTGCTTCCCATGTATGTGATTTATATTCCATAACATGGACAGTGTATGGGATACGCACATGTCCCACATGCATGTTCTTTGACATGTGTAAGTGTGCTTGAGGTCTCTGGGGCATGTTATGTGGACAGATTGGTATCTGCTGATGTAGCTTTCCTGACCTCATTTGGTGAGACCTGGCTATGTAACTGAGGTAGTGATTGCACCTACATTGACAGTATGTTACAGGTATTCATTGAGTTATTAGCATCTGTCCATACAGGGCATGTGTATAAGGCATGGTATTCCCTTTGTGTGGTACGTTTGCAGACTCTACAGTTGTTGCAGGTGTCCAATTGGGAACATGGCAAAAGGGCACTGTACACGTTGATTGGGCTACTGAGGGAATGGAACAAGGTGCCATGTCCTTTAACTTGCTGGATAACACACACTCAATCAGGAGGTGTAACACATCAAAGTAACTTCTGTTGTCAGTGGCACTATTGTGGTCAACAGGCCTGTAGTCCACTGCAATCACACCATGGGTACTATCTGTGAGGCAATATGCAGGGGAACTACCAATACAGTGGTTGTTGCCTAGCCAAGTGTGTTTGTGTATGATTCACGGGTGGAGAGTGGTCTCTGAGTATTAGAAGGGTTGTCTATATTGTTCACTAATCCATGGCACTAGACATTTAGGGCTGTGGATTGTCTACAGCAACTTCTACGGGTTTGACAACTGTTGGCTTTGTAATGTGGACATTGGGGCATATACTAGGTCCTCAACATAATAATTTAGCAAAACCCACCCCAATGGATCCTGTAATTACACAGTCACATTGACCCCCACCCACAATACTGATACCAACACATAAACACACACACACACACACACACACACACACACACACACACACACACACACACACACACACACACCTGTACAGAGTTTCAAACCCCTACCTAGCTATGTATTGTTACTAAAGTGTTAGGCATTTATCGCACATGCCACTGAGCTTACAGAATGGATGTTGTCCTAAGGTATTTCTAAGGTGAGGAACATCACCAGCCCTTGTAAATACTGGCACTGAGTGATGTACTGAGTGAGAGATTCCACAAGATATTTTACCCTACACACACTTTTACATTTGCCAGGGGTGAGGTTCAAACCTCTATCTAAATTATCTTTTTGGATCATTATGTCACGTATTTACCACATGCACCACTGACCTTATCTGGTTTATGTTTGCCAACAGGTATTTCTAAGGTTGATGATATCTGCAGGACTGCTAAAGTCAGGCACTGAGATCTGTACTGGGTGTAAATGGGGCCAAAATCTTTGATGTACAGACATATATATGTAGATATATGTACACAAACAAACACTTGTCCGGAATGAGATTCAGCTCCCTACCTATGTAGTTATTGCTACTACATTGTTCCGCATTTATCACACACACCATGGAGCTTACATGTTAGAAAGCTGTGCAAAGGTATCTTTGAAGGTGAGTGACATCAGCAACAGTGCTAAAGGAGGGGTAAGGGAAGTGTTGTTAGTGTGAATGACCACAAAATTAAGTCCCTACAAGGATACACACACTCTCTCACACAAACACTCACATTTACACAGTTGCCAGGATCATGACTGGAACTCCTACCTAACTAGCTTGTTATACTATAGTATTACACAGTTATCGCAAGCACCATGGAGCTTAAATGCTTGAGAGCTCTGCAAAGGTATCTTTGAAGGTGAGTGACATCAGGAGCAGTGCTAAAGGAGAGGTAAGGGAAGTGTTGTAAGTGTGAATTACCAAAAAATCAGATCTCTACAAGGATACACGCTCTCTCTCACACAAACATTCAAATTTACACAGTTGCCTGGATCAGGATTAGAACTCCTATCTAACTAGTTTGCTACACTATAGTATTACACAGTTATTGTGAGCACCACAGAGCTTATATGTTGGAGACCTGTGCAAAGTTATCTTTGAAGGTGAGTGACATCAGCTGAGGAAAGGGTAAGGTAGGTTTAGTGAGTGTGAATGCCCTCAACCACATTCATCTAGAAACACACACACACACACACACACACACACACACACACACACACACACACACACACACACACACACACACACACACAGACATACACACACACACACTCACAAACAACTTTACATTTGACAAGACTGACATTACAACTGCTACATGGATACCTAGTTGTACTGTAGTGATACACAGTTATCACAAGCACCACTGATACTATAGGGCTGAGGGCTAAACAAAGGTATTTCTACAGTGAATGACATGAGCACATCATGTGATATAGGCCTATGGGATGTGTAGTGGGTGGGACAGACCTCATAATGGGATTCTGTCTGTTGCTGTCTGTCTTTCTCTTCCCCACATCTGTGTGTGTGTGTGTGTATGTTTGACATATTATATTATGTTGGCCTTAGATATGTGTGTGTATTCCTATCCAATGTGTGTGTGTGTGTGTGTGTGTGTGTGTGTGTGTGTGTGTGTGTGTGTGTGTGTGAAGTATCAATGGTGTACAATTAGGTGTGTATGTGCACAGACAGCTGGGAATAACCAATATCTGTAGTCCACTGTATTGTGAGAGATGGGCTTCATTTCTCTAAGTGTAGGAGCATGCCCAGTATGACCTTCTATATTGAGTGTGTGCATCCATTCCAGGGAGGGTTGGACTCCAGTTCAGGTTTTTGTGTGCTACAGCTACACCTAGAAAACTGTTTCTGCAAGATATCTGTAGATGGGCTGCCAATATGGTGACGCAATGGGCTTAACATACGGGGAATGGAATACTATTGCTGTCTGTGCTGCTTGTGTGACATGTTTGGTTGTAGCATAGATTTTCTGACATATGTACTGTTTTACACTGTGATGTGTCATGTCATCAACTACTGACAGTTATCATTCTTTGCTCACAGTTATTTACCGGGTAATACAAGATGAATGAACCTGAGACCAATATTCTGAAGCATATAGACTAAAAACTCTGGCACACACCTGCCATTGTGGAGTGGTAGCTACAGACAATAGACTGCTGGTTCTGTGCAAATGGTGCAGCACCTTTTTAGTATGCTGGCTGGGGTTCCCCTCCTTGTGCGTTTCTCAACTTCATGGAATGGCCATATCCTGCTGGGGCCATACCTCTTAGCTGTACAGATACACCCAGGTTATCCAGAGGCAGGACTCATATATCTGGTCAGTTTACCTTCACATTTTGGTTTGCCAGCGGTTTTGTGGCTATTCATTCATGGGTTTGCAGTCGGGAGTAGTATGGGTGGACATTAGAATTTCAGACTTCACACACTCCATGACATCCATGCTTCTACACCCCCCTCTGTTATTCTCTCCTCCACCTAACAGTATGTAAGCAATATCTCAGAGGTATCATAGGTTCATAGGTGTGTACTAGGCTAATGGCCCTGGAGCCTATATAGGCCTAGCCCAAGAAGATTTCCTGGCATCATGCCTCCCAAAGTTAGTAGTGAAATATCCCTATAGTTGGGCCTTTATTCCAGTAGTATTTATGGTCTGATCCACAGTCCTTGCAGTAGGACACGGGGAGGCATGCTACTGGCATTTGTCAACATGGGCTTGCATTTGTTTTCTGTTTACTGTGTTAGGTTGTTAGTTGGGACACCCTGACATTCCATACATTGGCACTATGGGTAAGGCATGGACCTTTGCCAGAGGACTGTAGGCCATTTGAGAGTGCTGCAGGCCATCTGTTACTGCATTTCTACAAGGGATTGTGGGGGAGGGGGGTGCACACCTGCAGATTTTAACATTTGAAATGACTGCACTGGTATCTTGGTTACTCTGTTTGCTTCCATTTCATATTGTATTGTGACCTATCATGCAGACAGGAGGCATATCAGTAGAGTACACATGTTAGATCTTAATGGCATATATTTCAGTTTCAGACTTCTTACCCTTCAGAACTAGAATGCAACTGCCACACCTGTTGTAGTATGTCTGTGTAGGTCTGGTGGGGGGCTGTTCACCCTTGCCATCATTTGAGGGCCTTAGCCTGGTCTTTCTTCATGGTCATCTACACCTGTCCTGCTAGGTGAGGCTGGTGGAGGATATGTGACCCTCATTGACATCCATGTGTGTGACCTATTGACACCCACAGTTCTTTGGGCCATCACATGTACTGCAGTGAAGGTTGTCATCTTTTGTGGTGCTGCCTAATATGTTGACACCAGTATTTGTTATGAATTTCCTGCTGTCCCATATAGCTGTCTGCTGCTATCCCATTCATCCACCCAATTCCCTTCCATGCTTGCATCCACATCATGCATACAAGTATGAGAACATACTACTCCTTTCAGTAATTGATAGGAAGAGTGACTTGCCTTATTGCTGGGACAGTATTGAGGATAGTGCTGGAGGGCTGACTATGTTGGATGCACATAGTGCACTCCCTATACATAGTAAAGCTCAGGTAGTGTCATGTTTGGCATCCCTTTTACTGTATGTCTGAGTTGGAGAGAAGTATCAGTCCCTGGATCCCTACAATGTCAGTGTGTGTGCTATGTGTTGCCTCTTTGCCAAGACATAGGCATACTGGGCATGCCTTCTTATGCCTACAGGGGAAGGCTCAGGATGTTCCTCCTCAGTCCTTCTCTGCCTGTGCTGGCCTTGACAATGATGGGGGGCTGTGTGGCCCTGCCCTGTGCTGTTCCTGCTGCAGCTGTTTCCACAGGATCATATTGTGTAGCATGGCACATACTATGAACATTTGTGTACATGTAGCTGTAGAGTACTGCAAGGCTCCACCGGATATGTCATACAGTGGAACCGTGACTTGAGCATCCCAAACACATGCTCTACAATGATTCTGGTTTGTGTGTGTGCCTCATTACGATGTTCTTGTTCAGATGTGTGTGCATTTCTGATGGGCGTCATCAGCCACGGCTCCAGTGCATAGCCAGCATCCCCCACTAGATGGCCATATGGGATGTTCCCCCTTGCAAACGCCTTATACAGCTGTGAGCAATGCCAGATGTGGGAGTTGTGATAGCTTCCAGAGCTGCCAAAACACACACTTATGATAATGCCTTGGGCATCGCACATGACCTGGCAGTTGATGGAGGGGAAGCTCTTGCAGTTTAGGTAGACTCTGCCCCACTCACCAGGTGGTGCTTTGATGTGGATGTGCATGCAATCTATCGCACCAACTACCTCAAGGTATTCTGCTATATGGTGGAAGAGATGCATACATGTGGTCAATGCTCACGGGTGGTGGGGAAATATATGTGCTCATTGGCATGTTGTGTCATGGCATCCAGGAACTGGTGGAGTATCCTAGATGCTGATGCCTCTGAGACCCTCATGATATCCCCAGTTGGTCTATGGAAGGTACCTGTGGCTAGTATTCTTAAGCCTAAACATACCTTGGTATCCACTGGGCTGGATTCCCCTCTGTTAGTTCTGTGTGTAAGGCGTGGCCGGCACAGCTCAATGATTAGCTGTAGATTGTCCCTGTCCACTCTATAGCACTCTACTATCTCCAGCTTATGTAGGCCCTGGTAGGTTACCCTGGTCTTAAACTCTTCTCCTCCTCCTCACTGTGGGTCGATTGTCAGCATTCTCCTCCTCACCACCCTCAGTCTCTAGCACATATTGAGGGAGTAAAGCAGCAGCCTCTAACATTTTTAGTTAGTTTTGCCAGTTAAAATCCCCCCGTCTGTGTACACCAGTGGTGTAGAGTTTGTGGGAGAAACCAGTCTGTAGGGTGTTTGCATAGTTTATAGTAGTGTGCTGGGGTGCTGCATGTGTATTTGGCTGATTCTGATACATTCCACCTGCCAGCTGTACTAATTCTCCTGGATTGCCTTCCTACTGCTGTTTCCCCAACATCCAGTCTGAAAGGTGTTTGCATAGTTTATAGTATTGTGCTGGGCTGCTGCATATTTATTTGGCTGATTTTGATACATTCCACCTGCTAGCTAGACTAGTTCTCCTTGATTGCTTTCCTACTGCTGTTTCCACTTCCCAGTTCCTCTCTATTTAAGCTCTGAGTCATGCCACACATACCCAGTGCTGAAATGTAAACAGTACTGCCATTTCCACTTGTTTTTTTTGTTTTTTTTTAAATCCCGGTGCTCAGCGCGCACACCCATTTAGTCTGTATACACAGTGCTCAGGCACATCTGACACACCCCCTTCCTTAGCTTTGCTTAGCTAAGGGCAAACACGGGCCACAGAGCTCCAATGCACTTACAGGAAGCATGACACACCCCTTTATGATGTCATTCAGCTCTTACACTTGCACTCTTGCATTGCTGCACCTACACAGTTAGGTACAAGCTAACAGTTTGAGGAAATCTGTGATTCAGTATAACTCCCCTCATTTGCATACCCCAGTGTGTAAGTCATTAGTTACTGCACTTAAACAGTCCCTTTCCCCTTGACAACCAATGCTCCCTGGTATTGTTTACATTCTGCATGCCATTCACTATAATGACAAAATGCAGAATTAACTTAAAATTGACTTTTCTCATTTTTCTTTGGCACGATCCCATTTGCGCACCGCTGCCCTAAGCTTAAACAGCCGTGATTGGCCAAAAAAAGGTTTAATTTTAATAAAATATAAACTGTTATTAATGCCAATAGTCTTATATTTGGTCATTGGCATGTGTGATTGACTGTAATGCATGCTTTCCATGAGCTGTCCTGCCTCCGTTTGTTCAGATGCAGAAATGTATTCAGTTACTAACTGAATACATTTCTGCTCTGACACTGATCCTGCACAGAGTCTGACTAGCTTTGCAGATCACAAAATCATGTCATTTGCATGTTTTTTACCAGCAAATGAGGTGGTTTGCATCCTGCATGACTTTCCATGCAGGAACAGTGTAGGGCCGCTCGGCACGTGAAAACAGCACTTTCCTGGATAGCTCGGTGGCCATTTTCTGTGCAGAAGTTCCCATACTGTTCCTGCATGGAAATTGGCCATTCGTGAATCCCTGGAAATGTCTTTGTATAATGCGTCTGTACTGCCCTTCCACATTTTGCAGGTATTCTGTGGCTTTTTTTGATGTATTGTACATGCATATGGGACTTGTGTTCCCATGCTTACTCAGTATATCAGTGCTGTGCAGAGGTAACAATGGAGAAAGAAAGATCTCCGTAGCTTCTTCTTCTTTTTTTTTTTTTTTTTGTTATTAACTATAAAAAAGAAACCAGGAGACTTTTTACGTTCAGGAGAGTCAGAACAGACAAATTAAAAGGATAATCAAGTAAGCTTTTTAAGTTTTGCAGAACGTACCTGATTATCCTTTTATTTTTGTCTGTGCCATCTCCCTCATTTGCTTCAAGTCTTCCATTTCCTTTTTTTATTCAAAAAAAAAAAGAAAGAAAAGTAAAAAAATTATGAGATATGCTAACAGGAAAAAGTCCAGGTGACCGGAACTTTTTCCATTGGTATATTCTCGGAATTGCAAAAAGCACGCTGGTTGGGCTGGCCAATCACCATGCTCATTTTTGAATATTAATGACCAGTCATTGCATAATTGTCAATATCTATATTGTTACAGATGAAAGTTTTAATGAAATCTCTGTAATGACTGAAAATTACATTTAAAAATCACAGGTATAATTTCTGAATTTCATCTCATGAAAAAAAGTATTTTATTTTTTGAAAACTGAAAATGAATGTCCCTGAATATGCCTTTATCTTATATTTTGTGGTCTTAGAAATGGAATATTTAATTACCTTATCCTTGTGACCTAGGTCGGTGATGAAATGGGTCTAAGAAAAACCACTGAGCTTGTATGTGTATGAGACAGGAAAAACACTCCTCTTGTGTGGTATTTTGCCATCGCCCAGAATGATGCTGAGAATCAAAGACAAGCTAACTGGCTTTGATATTTGGCTATATAGTTGATGTTATTCTAGATGGATCCAGTATGGGTCAGTTTGGGATGAGATGGCTGACAAGACTTCCTGATTTGCCAGGGATGGCCTATACCTTTCTTATGAAGGCTTTTGTATTCTGGCTAAAGCCTTTGCAGTCCCCATAAGTGCCTTTTTAGGCAGAGTGCATTTCATGGACATTCCAACATAGTAAATTCTAATTCTGTTTTGGGCCCGATCCTGTTTGACATATATTTCTCAGACCTTCAGGTCAGTACTTTTGTCTTATGGTAAACAAAGTTTGTAGCTGACTGTAAATTATGTGGCGCTGTTTGATCCTCAGCTGACTCACAGTTGTTCCAGTATGGCTTAGACCATGTTAACAATAGGTGCAAGGACAATGTTCTCAAATTAATTGTAGAAATGTAGCATAGTTCATTTTGGTAAACAAAACAGTTCAACTTACTGTATAGGAGATACACCCCTACAATCAGACACTGTTTTAAGGGATTTGGGTACTCTTGTTGATAATTCCTTATCATTTGACCATCATGTATCTGCAGTAGTACAGAAAGCCTTTTATCTGGCCTGATATACAAAGGCATCTCCACTATATCCAAAGAAGTCTTAGTTCCCCTTTATTCAAATCTTATTAGTTCCCCTTTACTCAAATCTTATCAAAGACATTTTTGGACAGAATGTACCTTCTGGCATGTATTTATCTAAACATATCATACTTCAGCTTGGGGGAACTCAACAATTAATAAATAAAAAGATCAGTGGCTCAAAAATCTTAGTTATAGTGAAAGACTGGCAGCCCTTTCTTTGTATTCAGTCTTACAGACTCCTCCATGGAGATCTATGTCTACCCTTTCATGCCATGAAAGATCCAATCCTATTTGATCTCCTATTCCTTTGTAGAACTAATGGTACATTTAATACACACTTAAAGGAACTAAACCTTTAACATCAGATAAATAAGACATATTGACATGATGAGTTCATATCCCAACATATCCCTCACCTCTGGAACAAACTTCCACTACACTTTAAGCAGAGTAGGACTCTTGCTACCTTCAAAGTAAACACAAATAATTGAATGGGCAGCCTCAAATTCTCTCATGGTCTATCTTGTCTTGCTTGTCCTAAGGCTAGAGAGAAATTTTGAATAGGGATTTTTCACTAGCCTTGAAATGGTCTGTAGACTGATTGCTTAATACTTACCTATGAACCCATCAAATAGATCAACAAATAAATAAGTAAAGAAATGAAAATGAAGCAATCTAGAAAATTAATTAAATCTACTTTTTCTGATGGTTTGTGGGGACTGGTGAACCTTGGATTACTGGCCTAATGGTGGTGGTGTGTAGCAGTTCTTGACAATAATGACAATACATTTTCAATGATTCATTTATTTGTTCATGGAAATAGTTCTAGCTCTTTTATGGCTTACTTTTAATTGACTAATTCCACATTATATGACAGCCCTTCACCATAGTGGAAGCAAGTCTGAGATAAAGTGATAAAATACATAATTCAATACAGCTTGTATATAATGTAAGTGACAGAACTGCACATGAATCACTAGTGCTGGTTCAAATAAAGAAGACAGTGTATCACTAATAAATATTTTTTTTTCAGTGCATGACTCTAGAAGCAGGTTGCTTGTGCCTAATAACAATCAGGGCCCCCTATTTTCTATTTTTCTGGGAAAAATACTGGTGAATCCAGAAGATGAACTGCCTAAATAGTGGAAATCATAGGATATACATGGAATTTGTCATTTTGGACAAAATCACTCATTCACCATAACCTATATTTCTTCTCAGTTTTACTACTTGTAATGTTCAGATTACTTTAGAAAGTATACCAGACACAGAATCTGTTTTAATTTTGCATATGAGAGAGATGTGTGTGTGTGTGTGTGTGTGTGTGTGTGTGTGTGTGTGTGTGTGTGTGTGTATGTGTGTGTGTTTAGATGCACTAGAAAATTATAATGGAATCTCAGTAAAAATTAAAAGGAATAAATCGTGTTTTTCATCTAATAAAAATGGAACTTCATTTTTGATACCCATACATCAGTGTCCATTATAAATCATCTTTACTGGCAACATGGATGCTGTGCTGCTGCTTAATACTCTGCTTGTCTGTAGCTCTACCTCTGTAAAGTCCCATTTTTATCCATATTACAGTGTGTGATTTGTACGATTTTTGTAATTCATGCAATATGGTTATAGGATCATAGGAGGTTAATAGGCTAATGGCTATGGGGCCCTCACAAGCCTAGCCAAGAGTTTATCCCCAAAAAGAAACCTCAGTCAGCACCTGTCACCCCTGTCAATGAGGGACACATGTGGAACCCCTGGGACAAATTTGTGTTTCCCATCCACTTATCAAGGGTGCACTTGAAGAGGGTCAGCAAGGTGCTTTGTTTGATATGTTTGGGAAGTCTATTATAGAAACAGGGCAGCATCTGGGAGACAAACCTGTCTCTCCAGCAGGTTTTGTTGTTGTCGCCTATTAGATTCAGGCCTTTTGAGCAGGTAGTGCGTGAGGAGTTAGACTTACGGATAGGGAGCATCCGTAGTAAGGCAGGGTCCGAAATTGCCTTGTAGGCGAGACACAGATCACCCCTGAGAAATCTGTACTATACAGAGTAGAGTGATATGGATTTAAGCCTGACTGCATAGGACAGGTGTTGGAGGCCATGGATTCTCTTTGTCAGGTATTTCAGTGGCCTTTCCAGTTGATGCAGATGTTTGGAGAGGTACATCCCAAACAGGGCGTTATACTCAATTATTGGTCTAATGAGGGATGATGCAATCCCTTTATTTATGAGATGAACCAAGTAAAAGGCTTTTCTGACCACGGCCGTTACATGATGGTAAAATGTGAGGATGTTATCAACCTGAGTGCCCAGGTTTCTCACCACAGGTCGTGTGCTTAGGATGCATTCTACTCCTCCCTGTATGCAGATTTGTATATTGTCATCATGATACACAGGTTCTTTTGTTAATAGCATAAGGCTTATGAACTTTGTTTGGTGGTGTTTGGACCATATTTTAGCCCTGTAGAGTTGTGAACTTTGTTTTATTATTATTATTATTATTGTTATTATTACATTAAACGTTTTTACTTTTTTCCAGAATTTACTTTCTGCAGCTTTTGAACTGTTGCTTATTTCATCCATAGAAACCAAAACTAAATTAGGATTACCAGCTGACAGAGCTGAAGAGACATAAAGGTTCTTCAATCAAATCATTGGATAACCTTCATAACTTTATAAAAGTAAGTAATAAATAAATAAAATGCATCCTAACAGTGCCGGCAGAATTCAGGCAGAGCAAACTTATAAAACCAAGACATAAATAATATCTAACTAGTAAATATCAGTTGACCTTTTGATCATCCTGCTCTTTCTTTTGCTTATGTCTCCCTTTTCCTCCTACAAGTCCTAACACACTGCTGATCTCTGCCTGCTCTTTTTATTTTTTTAAAACACAATGGGAAGAAAAATACTACTAAGTGTATAATACAGAGAGGGCCTTTACTTGCACTGTAAAATATACTGTAACAGGACATAGCAGACTGCTTTGTGAAGATGTTATTTCTGCTTAAATGCTATGATATTTGAAATGCAAGTTTTATCAAAAAATAGTTTAGTGTCATAGTAGAGTCCTGCTCATGTTGTACAACTTGTAAAGCTGTGTCTGTAGTGAAGGTAGTACTGTATTGTGACTGTGAAAACTAATTGAGCATACCCATACTCCAAACTGGCACTCAAAGGAGAAGTTCCATCTGTAAGGAAAAAGGAAACATCACTTCTTGAAACTGAAAATTAAAAATGGTTACATAGAGTATGGGTCAGATTCATTAACAGCTACATAAAGTGTAGTGATGATAGAGCATTATTTAGTATTCATTAAGAGGCTCTATATGAAGTGTACAGCTGCCAAACAAAGATAAACAGCAGAATATGTTAATGGCAGTATAAGGTGATGAAGTACATGCTAATTAACCAATCGAATATGGTGGATCTATTCATGAAGCAATAAAGCAATCATGTACACTCAGTGTTGGATTTTGCCATGTAGTTCAAAACTTTTTTGGAATACAGACATGATTACAGTAAAAAATAACACATTAGGGGCTGCTGCTGCTATTATGCTGTATGTGCAACAGGCTTTAAATCAGGGTACTGCTGTTGCTGCTGTCAGAACTTGGGTAAGAAGAAGGAAGATGTTTAAACTCCATTTGACTTATCATGATCTGCATGAAACAGAAACTGTTGACAGATACAGGAAGAGGAATAGACTAGAGGAAATATGCAACCTCTGCCACCCCCACCTCAGGCCACATGGAAATCATGGAGAACCCATCCCAGGGGAAACAAAGGTATGTTTAGCATTATGTGTACTAGCTACTGGTACTTTCTTGAGGCCCACAGGGTATATATTAGGGATGTCACAGGCATTAGCCTCAACAATATTATATAATACGGCCCCAAAATCCGGACAATACCAAGAAAGGAGGGGGGGGTATCCATATTCATCAAGGACACCCACACCTCAAGACTGGTGGCAACGCACGATGCATCGGAGACCATCCAGGTGCAATTAACCATAGGCAAGACTGCTCTGCAAATTGTAGCATGTTACAGGCCACCCTCACAAACTCAGGAACCTCACATGGCCTTCCTGAAACACTAGAGGGGATAAATGTATCACCAAACACCATCATACTAGGTGACTTCAATTACCCTAATATAGACTGGGAACACTACTCAAGCCCAAACACCCTAGCCCAAAAGTTCCTGGAATTCATAAACTCAAATGCCATGGAACAACTAGTCACCATCCCCACAAGAGGAGAAAACATACTTGATCTCATCATCACGAACATGGGAGCAAAATGTTCAACACCGGAAGTATACCCCTCACTGGTGAGATCAGATCACAAACTAATTTTGCTGGAGGTCCTCATCCCACCCCCACCTGAAATAAAAAAGACCACAGTAAAGAACTTCTCGAAAGACTAGTGTGGTCTCCTTTAAGGCCCCCGAGCCGGCGGAAAACAGTACTCAAGCCGCTGAATCACTTACAAATGCCTTCTACCAGCACCTGCAGGACTGCATGGATAAGGCAATCCCAAGCAAAACAAAGACTCTTTGTACCAAAGGCAAGCGTCCAGTCTGGTGGACCCCAGCCATAAACAAACTCTACAACAAAAGGAGGAAGCTACTACAAGATAGAGCAAAATCCTTAAAAGGTAAGACACCCTTGATCACTATAAGTAAAAAACTAAGAGCTCTCATAAAATCATCCAAAGCAAATTTTGAGAGAAAAATAGCTAAAGACTCAAAAGACAATCATAAGGCCTTCTTTAGCTATGTTAGAAACCTGGGAGGAAACTCCCAGATATGCTCAGAACTAGTTCAAAATGATGTGAAGATTACTGATCCTACAGACATTGCCAACATACTGGCTGACAGGTTCAGTGCAAACTTCTCCCCTCCCCAAAGGAGAGATATCTATACCAAGCGATTGCAGCCCCCCAAACATCTCCAACGCCCAAGTGAGAACTGCTCTCTCCAAAGCAAAAAACACAGCATCCATGGGACCTGATGGTGTCCCCGGCTGTGTGCTCCACGAACTCAACGAGGAATTAAACCCACAGCTAGGACAGCTGTTTAATCATAGTCTTACCTCTGGATACGCACCCAGGAGTGGCGACTGCAACTGTGGTCCCACTTCACAAAGGCGGTGCCTCCACCGACCCTGGAAATTACCGCTCATTAGCTTGACAAGCCTTATCTGCAAAGCCATGGAGAGGATCATAATGGACCTCATAAATAAAGACATAGGGAATTTGCAGACTTTGGATCCATCCCAGTTTGGCTTTGTCAAAGGCAGATCATGCCTTCTAAACTTGGTTGACATTTTCAAAACAGTCACCAAAGCCATTGATGAGGGAAAGGCAGTCCATACAGCCTACCTCGATCTGGCGAAGGCCTTCGATACAATACCCCACTTGGGTATCATTGAAAAACTCATCAGCTTAAATGTTAACACATACATCACAAGATGGGTTGCAAACTGGCTGAGTGACAGAACCCACAGGGTCAGAGTTGCTGGCGCCATGTCAGACTCAAAGCCTGTCACAAGTGGTGTACCACAGGGCTCAGTCCTGGGCCCACTCTTGTTTGGCATCTACTTTTCCAAGTACAAGCAAACACAGGAGGGTTATGGCTGACAAAGTTTGCAGATGACTGCAAACTGGGCCATAGTAGAAAACACATCTGACACAGATATCCTTCAGAAGGGTCTCACAGAAACGGATAACTGGTGCCAGAGCCATGGCCTAAAGTTAAATGCCAAAAATGCATAGTCATACCCTTCGGGAAAAACAAGGTTACCCCTAGCTACCAAATAGGTGGCAATCCACTGAGCACAGAAGAAGTTATCAGGGACCTGGGGACCCAGGTTGATAGTAGTCTGTCATTCGACACCCATGTAGCTAAAGTAGTTAGGAAGACCTTCTACATTGCCCACCTTATCATGAAGGGATTCTCATCTAGATCAAGGGAGGTCATAGTCTCCCTATACTCATCACTCATCAGACCAATGATTGAGTACAATGCCCCATTCGGAATGTATCTGACCTGACACTTGCAGCAGCTGGAGAGGCCACAAAAGTTCCTCACCAAAAGGATAAAGGGTCTCAAACATCTGTCCTATGCTGCCCGACTGAAAGAACTCCAGCTCTATTCAGTCGCTTACCGCTTGCTCAGAGGTGACCTTTGCCTAACATACAAGGCCATGTCAAACCCAGATTTGATGAATATGCTTCACCTCAAAAAATCTAGATCCGTCAGAGCCACAAGGGCGGGACACTTAAACCTCGACACGGCTATTAATAAGACATGCTGGAGGGATAGATTCATCACCCAAAGACTCCCTATGCTGTGGAATAAAATCCCGGTATACGTGAGGCAGAGCACCTCGCTGGCCTTGTTCAAGAGAAATCTTGACCAATGGATAGGAGATTGCAGATATACCCCAGGGATTACCTCAGTGTCACTGCTCGACAGAGGCACAGCAAAATAATGGGTATAGTTCCCCATACTAAAGGGGTGGCATAAGCCACAAAACTATGGGCTAGGCTTGTAAATGCCCTCGGGCAGATAGCCTAGTATGAACCTATGAACCTATGAACCTATATGTTTTTAAATACAATTCTACTACATGCAGGAAAACACATCTGTTTCCTAAAAACACCATGGAGAGAGTAAGAACTATGTAGGAATTCTATGCAAAGCACACATCCCTGAAGGTTTTGAGGCCATAGATTGTACACACATAGAAATAAAAGGCCCATATGAGGAACAGGGAAGGAGGTACATCAACAGACAAGGTTTCCCCTCTGTAAAATGTCAGGTTGTCTGTAATGCCCAATGAATAATCTATATTATGTGTGCAGGTAACTAAGGCAGTTTCTATAACTCACACAGGTGTGCTATGGGTGACATTCCCCAAGGTCATGTAGTGGGGGCTGCAGGTTATGCACTGGAGCCCTGGCTCATGACACCCATGAAAAACCCACATAAGCCCACGCAGCAAGGATACGTGAGACCTATGCCCAAACTAGGACTATCATAGAATGTGTGTTGGTTTGCATAAATAGAGTTTCTGATGTCTAGACACATCGGGAGGTGTGCTTCAGTACAACCTGGGTAATTGAGCAAAAATACTAACAGTCTGCACCAATGTATGCAATTTAATACTCAGGAAACAACTTCAACAAGGACAGCAAGGGGCAGGACCACAGTTTCAAGGATAAGAGGCAGAGCCAGCAGCAGCAATAGCAGCAGATACAAATGAGGAGTCTGAGACAGAACCACCAGCTGCAGATGGTGATGGTAGATGCAGACGTGCACAGTATGGCTTGGTTCTGACTAAGAGGCAAATGATAGCATACACAATCACTACCTAGGTCAAAGAATAAAATTCCACACACATATACATAGGAAAACAGATGCTTGTCAGTCTCAACAAACTTTACTTGACCATGTAATGGCTTTGTTCTGATAGCATCAGACAGGGACAACCCCCAAGGACACAATTGTTATCTGTAGTCATGACAAGATAAGCGCAAAACCTGTAAAGAAAAAAATGTTATATAACTGATTACTGTAATATGAAAATATGTATATGGCCTTAAGCAAAGCCTTTTGTCTGAGGTGTACAGTTATGTCAGTAATAGCATTTTAATTGACTACCATCCATAAAACACAGAACAAGTCATTTATACCCTCATTTGAAAAATTATGCCATGAAGGAAGACTGATGTACCTAATGCTTCCAATGTTGTAATGACAATACTAATGGAAATATAAAAAATATAAAATAAATATTGGCTGCTTGAAACCCTTCCCCTGTGGAGCTCAAGTAAATGTCAAATGTAAAAGTGGGGCAGCGAAACGGCAGAATAACCAAAATTATAAGCGATGTCAGCATCAATATGGCAACAGTTAAGAATAAGTAATACTTCCACTAAGTCCCTGGTTGCACGTTCTGGTCAATAAATCCACTCCGTTTCTGTGAACGCATCCAATGCTACTCGCATATACTACAGCTTTCCAGTAGTTTATCACTTCACCAAATGTTTATATAAATCAATGGATCGACCAAACGACCAAACGACTGTTTAAAACTGATTTTTATTCAGAGATAAGAAGAACGGCAAGCGCTTTCACCCGTAGGCTTCATCAGGCCATTAATGATTACACAATTAAATTAAAATGCATTTAAGTACTTTTTTAGCAATGACATCACTTCCTACCATTATTTAATGTCCTGTTAATCCATGCACTTTGTCTGCATAACAACTAAAAAACATTTCATAAGGCTTTGCCATATTAATAAAACTTTTTCATATAAACATTTAAAATATATACACGCTGTTTGAATACTATTGTGTAAAAACAGATGTACAAGTCATGTATATAAATCATGTATATAAAAATGTTTATACTAAGGCTTTCCTTACTGTTTTCTTAATAACAATATATATGTATATAATCTATCCTTCTGACGATATAATGAACAATTTAAAAACTAGAGATGTTCCTAAACATGTAATACCCTAATATATAATTAAATATAGCTATTTCATATTAATCTATGCAGGGAATAGAGACATAAACATAAAAATATAAAAAATGTATAATATATTCTATTCCTGAACGCCACAGATGTGAGAAAGATAATCTAATACATTGCATTGTACGTATGTAAATATAGCTAAAAATGTGGCCAGACGGTGTCACTTATTATATAACCCTATATCTAACTAATAATTCTACTTCAAGGACTATGTCATACATAGAATACAATTCCTGGTATGATAATATGAAGGATCTATGGTGTTCTACTGTAGACAGCTATACACCTAAAATAACTAAGAAGCTAAATGGTCGCAAAATTAATAAATAATCTATTAAATAATTTAATACATAAATGAGAATCAACCTTATTGGTTTAAATAGGTAAGGCTACTATCAAAGTGCAACATATCATAGAGCTATGTACAGTTGCTAATAGCCTATTCTTAATTATAATAAGGTTCAATCAATTCCATATCTGCTTTATATTTACTGTGCCTTCCAATTAAACATAATTCACATTGACTCCCATAAAAACTAAATTCACATTGGCTCCCATAAAAACTACAAAGACGGGTTTATTATAACCCTTCTTTGACAAAGAAGAGTATTAAACCAGTCTTAATATTTATGAACTTTTAAATTCCTAGCCCTAAGCATAGGTTTAATAGGAATTCTATCATTAAGTCCTGGATCCCGATGGGCTTTCAAACGGATGATCCATCTACTCTCATGTTGTTCAGTAATGTTGCGTATAGGTCCTCTTCTAACTGTAGGAATGTTAACCTGCATCACCATAAATTTAAATTTATGTTGTATTGAAGTGTTAATTACATGTTTAGATAATGCATTTTTATCTGACCCTATCTTGATATTATAATAATGTTCTCTAATCCTTTCCCTTAGCCATCTATCCGTCTTGCCCACATAAAAAGCTGGGCAAGATTGGCACATGGCTAAGTATACCACATGTGTGGTTTCACAATTGGCATTGCAGTGAAATTTAAAAATTTGTTGTGTAATAGGATGTGTAAAACTAGCTGACTGATCTATGGTATGGCAAAAGTTACATTTTCCACATGGTCGGGTATTAGCTTTTACATCACTCATCCGTGGTATAGGGTCAACTCTGTTTGAACTACAAAGCATTCTATGCAGATTTAGCTTATTCTTATAAATAAATTTTGGTGCATCCCCTACTGCCCCTGAGACTACTGGATCAACTTGTAATAGGTCCCAGTATTTGGTGTAAGCACTTTTAATTTCATTAACATCTTGTGTGTAATAGATAGTGGCTGTAGGCCGACTATCATTGAAATTATTACTTAAATGTATCATTTGCTTAGTGCTTTTACTTTGATCAGCAAAATACGGATATGCACGTCCTTCTCTTAAAACTGCTAAATCAATTAAACCTTCATTTATTTCCTGGGGTTTATATGATCTTGCTAAGAATTGTCGTTTGAGTTCTGTTATCTCCTGATTGTATCCTTCCTGTGTAGAATTCAACCTAGATACGCGCATGGCTTGTCCTTTAACCACATTCTTAAATACATGGCCTGGGTGCATGCTGGACCTATGCAGATAAGAACTCCTATGACATGTTTTTCTATATACTCCTGTATTAATATAACCATTAAAAATTTTCTCCACATATACATCCAGATAAGTTACAAAGCTTTGTGATGCTACCATTGTGAACTCTAAATATTGTGTTATAGAGTTCATTTCTTCTACAAAATGTTTCAATTCTTCTTCACTTGATTTCCAAATTAAGAAAAGATCATCTACAAAGCGTACATAGAATCCTACATGCTTCTTATAGGCGTCCAATGTAAATAGCATTCTATTTTCCCAATCAGCCATCACTAGGTTGGCGTAGCTATTGGCACACGATGTGCCCATAGCCACGCCATCCCGTTGAATGTAAATTTTCTGATGGAAGGTAAAGATGTTATTATATAATACTATACCCATTAGTGTACAAATTGTATCTATTTGAGATGAAGTATGATGCGATTCTAAGCATCTATGTATGCATTCGATTCCCTGTTGATTCGGAATGCTGGTAAATAATGATGTAACATCCAAGGTTACTAACCAATAATTAGGTATTAATTCCTTCACAAAGACATTTATAATGATCAATACATATACAAACAATAAAATATGTTAAATATCTAGTTAGAGTCACATCATGTGTCTGAAAGTGGTATTGATAAGACTAAACAGTCCTATCAGGAGATTATGTGTTTAAGGCAAGAGTTATAGCAGGAGTGGAGTAGGACTGAAGGTAGTCTGGTGTGAAGCAGGGACCAAACCATTTGTTGCTGAGATAAATTCCATAAAATACATTTCTGATGTAATACCTTCCCTTGATCTATTCCCTCTTCAACTGTTATACTCAGACCAAGATTATTCCTAGGACCATAAAGTATCAGTTTCAATCATTTTCTCCTACCAACCTGGTTGACATGGGTCTCCAGAGGCAGTGTCACAACTGCCTCATGTACACCAACAACCCCTACTTCTAAATCATTCCTGTACCATTTGTGAGAGATGCACCTACATTATGAATCTAGAATCACAGCTCTCTCATGCAATAGACAGCAATACAGAGCGGGTTGTCAGCCTACCTACCACAACTCCTACTCATGACACACTGCATATACATAGACCAACATATGCAGAGGTAGTCACAAAAAATCTACCTAAACATCAGAGACCTCCAAAATACATGCATACTAAATTAACCATAACACCCAAAACACACAATACACATAATGACACAAGCACAAGTGTCTCACCATCAAAGCCCATAAGGCAACACACATCCACTCCAAATATCTTAGTCATAGGAGATTCTATAGTTAGACACATAGACATCACCCTCACCAGGCTGAAAAAGGAGAAAGTCATGGTCAGCTATCTTTCTGGTGCCAGGATTTGTCAGATCATGCAGGCACTCAAGTATCTCAACAACAAGTACCATTATGATTCGGTCATAGTACATGTTGGTGTGAATGACTTGAGATGTACCTCCCTGGACTACTTGAAGACATACATGATTTAAGATCTCTGATTATGTGTCACAGGCAGGTCTGAACCTAGCCTTGAGCAGCATATTACCCTTGCCTAAAATGATACCACAATATAAACAGAAAATTCTTGAATTCAATAATTGGCTTAGTTTCTAGTGTCGTTCTAAGGGGATCTAGTTTCTGTCAGCCTGGGATGACATGATTGAAAGACCTCAGTGCTTTGCCAATGATGGTCTTCATCTGTCACCATTCAGATTTTGGCTATTGGCAAAGACTGTTGCCAACCCCATGGTGCTTTTTTAGACAATGTCACAAGGACAAAACTCCCAACCTAAAATGTCATAAAAAAACAACCTCAAGGTTATGCTGCTAAGTGCTATAAGTCTTAGCATCAAACTGCACTCAAAAGAGGCAGTCCTCGCCTGGGAAGATGCTGACATCTGTGCAGACATCTGTGCAGTCACAGAGACCAGGTTCAAGGCTATGGAGAGCACCTCTGACATACCAGGTTACACTTCCTACCACATATAGGTGGTATTTTGTTGCTGTTTAACTTTATTTTTTATACTGCAGTTCTATTCTTTTGACTATAAGTGATTAATCTGTGCTTCACTGTGAGTTTTTTCTTACTGAGTTAAAATTGAGAAGGATAGTCTAGATACAGGTCTGCAGCATCCAGAGCTTCAGCTACATGGTTTTTAACCCTTGTTGAGGTATTCCAGCTAAAAGTTTTCCCTTAGTAGCACTTCTGTTATCATCTAGTATTACTACTCGTAGACCTTCCTCCCTTTATCCTCTTAGCTCTTTCAGTTACTGACAAATATGGATGGACAATTTCCTACATTTTCTCCTGCCAGTCTGGTCAATATGGGCATCCTGAGACAGTGTAGCAACTGCCTCATGTACACAGACAACCCTCTACTACTACCACCTAGGAACACAATTTATGTGAGATGCAAATACATCAAACACCTAGTGTCATTGCTTGCTCCTTCACAAACCAGTTATCTGGCACTGAGAAGGTTGGCAACACAAACGCCACACCTCAAACACCATCCACACCTAAACAACACACTCCCACATATGCAGATACCCTCAACAAAAACATATCCAAACAAAAGAGACCTCTGAGGCATAAACGCACACAAACTCCACTGCCCTCCACACCACACTTGACACATTGTCCACACACCTGTGTCTCACAGCCACTAAGGCCAAAAAATAAACCCAACATATTAGTCATAGGCGACTCCATTGTGAGACACACTGATGTGCCCCTCACCAGGCTGGATAAGGAGAAATTCACAGTTAGTCGTTTGTCGGATGCTAGAATCTGCCATATCACCAATGCACTCAAGTCTTTCAACAGGTACTTTTATGACTCTGTCATAGTCCATGTTGGAGTGAATGACTTGAAATGTACCTCCCTGGACTATATGAAGAGAGACATGATTGAGCTTGCTGAGTATGTGTTCCAGGCAGGTATGTCCCCTAGCCTTAAGCAGCATTCTACCGTCACCCAGAATGATGCCTCAATACAAACAGGAAGTGAATGACTTTAACAACTGGCTTAGATTCTGATGTCATTCAAAGGGGATCCAGTACCTGACAGCCTGGGATGACAAGATTGTCAAGCCACAATTCTTTGCCAGAGATGACTTGCATCTGTCTTCCTTGGACTTCAGGCTCCTGGCAAAGGCTCTTGTCTCCCCCATAGTACCTTTTTAGGCAATGCCATGAGGTCAAAACTACCAACATGAAAATTTCATCTAAATGTAAATTAAAGGTCATGCTGCTAAATGCTAGGAGTCTAAACATGAAACTGCACTCATTGCAAGCATTCTTAACCCTGGAAGAAGCTGACATTTGTGCAGTCACAAAAACCTGGTTCAAAGCTGTGGAGAGCACCCCAGCCATACCAGGTTACTCATCCTATCATTCATTCAGACCCCAAACTGTGAGCAGCAAAACAAAAGGAGGTGGAGTTGCAATATATATAAAAGACATACACACCTCTAGGCTGGTCAAACAGTATGATGAACAGGAAATACTCAGTGCAGTTAACAACTGACAAGACCCCTATTTAAATTATAGCTAGGTACAGGCCTCCAACTCTGACTCATGATGCCCACGCCACTGATCTTGACCTCTCCGAATCTATCAAGATTCAACCCTTTACCCTGTTCCTGGGCAACTTTAACTATCCAACCATAGATTGAAAGAAATACTCATGCCAAAACACAAATGTCCAGAGATTCCTTGATTTTGTCAATGCAAATGCCTTGGCAAGTTGGTTGACACCCTCACAAGAGTTGAAAATATCTTGGACTTGGTATTAACTGACATGAGTAACCACTGCAGCATCCCTACAGTGTAATCATCACCGGAATGATCTGACCACAAAGCAGTCACTTTCAAAGTCACCATCTCCCCAGACCCCCCCCCCCCCACCCAAGCTAGGTTCAAACAAAAAAAAAACTTCTCCAAAGCTGATTGCAACCTTCTGTGGGAAGGTATAAATAGCTTCACAGCTCCCTCCCCTTCCACAGAAACTGGCACATATGTCGAAACTTACAGCAAAGTACTGTATGAGCATTTATATAGCTGTGTGGAATCAGGAATACCAGACAGGAAGAAATCTTCCTCCTTAAGGAAGAGTATACTTGTCTGGTGGACATCTACAATAAATAAACTATATAATAAAAGGAAAAAATTGCTGTCCAGGACCAAGAAGGAGCAGGTGTCTAATTGGAAGCAATCTCTCTTTAGCCTGAACAAGCAAATAAGAGCATTAGTTAAATCATCCAAAGCAAACTTCGAGTACAAACTGGCCACATCTACTAAAGACAATCATAAGCTTCCTTCACATATGTCCACAATCTCAAGGGAAGCACCCAGATTTGCTCAGAAATGGTGGTCAAGGACACCACATACACAAACCTTGTAGATACATCCAAGCTGCTGGCAGACAGGTTCAGTGAAAACATCACTCCACTGTCCCACCCATCAGTAAACCAGGACATCCCCAGTACCCAGAACCTGCCCCCCCCTTATCTCTAGGGAGCAAGTCATTACTGCCCTCTCAAAGGCAAAAAATACAGCCTCCATGGGACCCGATAACATCCCAGGCTGCATCCTACATGAACTCAGGCAGGAACTTACAGCAACATTAGGCACCCTATTCAACCAAAGCCTGAGTACCGGTTTCGCCCCAGCCAAGTGAAGGACAGCTACTGTC
The DNA here is from genome assembly GCF_019279795.1 of Protopterus annectens. Classification (NCBI taxonomy): domain Eukaryota; kingdom Metazoa; phylum Chordata; order Ceratodontiformes; family Protopteridae; genus Protopterus; species Protopterus annectens. The sequence goes on along the minus strand of NC_056726.1, from coordinate 1,642,453,866 downwards.
ACCCCATTTCAAAAAGGTGGAGTGTCCACCGATCCAGGAAATTATGGACCCGTCAGCCTAACTAGCCTGATCTGCAAGGCCATGGAGCGGATTATGATGGACCTCATTAACAAGGACATTGGCAACCTCCAGACACTTGATCCCACACAGTTTGGTTTTGTCAAGTGGAGGTCATGCCTATTAAATTTGGTCGACTTCTTTGAGACAGTCACCAAAGCCATAGATGAGGAGAAGACAGTGCACATCGTCTACCTTGACCTGGCCAAGGCCTTCGATACTATTCCCCACTCAGGTATAATAGATAAAATTTCTCAACTAGGCATCAATCCATATAGTAACAGATGGGTAGCAAACTGGCTCACTGATAGAACCCACCTAATCATAATAGGGGAAACTACCTTAAGTAGTAGACCTGTAACAAGCGGTTTACCCCAGGGATTGGTCTTGGGGCCTCTGCTGTTTGGGATATACTTCTCAGAGGTGCAGGCCAAATCTAGTGGGCTATGGCTGACCAAGTTTGCAGATGACTGCAAGCTGGGTCCGGTCATCAATTCCCCTAGTGATGTGGACATCCTCCAAGAGGGTCTCACACAATCAAATGACTGATGCCAGAAACAAGGCCTCAAACTCAATGCCAAAAAATGCATCATCCTCCCTTTTGGGGAGAATGACTTCCCCACAAATTATCACATTGATAATACGGCACTAAGCACGCAATCAGTTGTGAGGGACTAGAAAACCCAAGTTGATAGCAAACTCACTTTGACCACCAAATTGTCTCCATTGTATGGAAAGCTTTCTACATGGCCCACTTCATTAGTAAGGGTATCTCATCCAGGGACAAGGCGGTCATAACATCCCTGTATTCTTCCCTTATAAGACCGAGTATTGAATACAATGCCCCTTTCAGTATGTACCTCACAAAGCACATGCAGCAGCTGGAGAGACCACAGAGATTCCTCACCGAGAGAATCCAGGGCCTCAAACATCTACCCTACACAAATAGACTAAAAGCCCTGTCCCTCTACTCAGTCTCCTACAGACTCCTCAGAGGTGACCTCTGTCTGGCATACAAAGCAATCTCAGACCCCACCCTGATGGGACTGCTGCATATCCGCAAGTGAAGCTCCACTCAAGTAACCCACACGTGAGACCTCAACCTGGTCTGTGACATCAATAGGACTTGTTGGCGGGACAGATTTGTGTCCCAGAGACTCCCCCTTTTATGGAATAGACTCCCTCTCCATGTAAAGCAGAGTACCTCATTAAACCTTTTTAAGCACAACCTGGATAACTGGATGGGGAACAGAAAATACATCCCTGGGATTCCACCTATGTCCCTGCTGGACAGTAGTATAGGGTGCTGACTTGTTGGAACATGAGCTAAATTCTTAGCTAGGCTTATAATGGCCTCAGGGCCAATAGCCTAGTAACTTGCTATGATCCTATGATACTATATTCAGACTATGAATGGAAGACATGAAAATTACAGGAGGTAGTTTATATATATTCATTAAAGATAAATACACCTGCAGATTGGTTAAACAGTATGACTCCATGGAGAAATTTCAGGTTCAACTGACAGTTGGTAAGACACCCATTCAAGTTATTGCCAGCTACAAGACCCCCTCCCGAATCAGGACACCTACTCTGCCTACTTGGATCTACTGGACTCCATCAAGCTACATCAGAACATCAGGGTTCTGGGTGATTTTAATTATCCATTCATTGACTGGGTAAATTACTTGTTCTCCAAACTTATTTGCCCAAAGGTTCCTTGTGTCATCCTGGAAAAACTGATTCAGTCCAATTAGACATGCACCATTATTCTGTTGTTGTCACCCATCACTGGTGTAGATATACTGCAAAGTCATGAAATTGTGCGTACAATTGTACTTTGGCGTTATGAAGAAGTAGATAGCTATAGTGCTCTCCCACAACCCTCCTGCAAATTCCTGTATTCTTATCTCTGTATGTGTCCCTCTATTTGTGGACCCCATTTTCATCACTGTTCTATCTACTCCTTTTTCACACATGTAATGTTTGTTCTTCTTCTTTCAGCTTTTAGGGGTTAGGGGTCGCCACAGCGGAACTCCGGTCCGCTAATGATTGGCAGTAGATTTTTACAGTGCCGAGGTGCCAGCTCGACGCCCAGCCTTCAATGATGGCACCCCCATTTCACGCATGTCTTTCGAACACCACTCGACTACAGGGAGGACATGCAGACTCCACACAGAAGGTGCTCCAGCCGAGAATTGAACAAGAGAACCTCTTGCTGTGAGGCGACAATGCTACCGCTGCACCACATAGATTCACACACAGCACACATGGCCAGAATTGACCCATGGAAAAGCCTACACTTTATGTCCTCAGCATCTGTGCAGAGTTTGGTATAGCATAGCAATACTGACTTACGGTGAATGCTGTTTAATTCCTTATTGCAAAAGCTGAAGATTTCTTTTTAATCTGCTGTGGTCTGGTTACTTTCCCACAAATGTTCTTAAATCCATTGCACTATGAGAATACAGAGTAAAGCTATACTAAAGGCAGTATTGTGATACAGTTGTGGTATGTTGAGATAATTACCTTTTTTCTAGCCTGATGTTTTGGCATAGGGTCATGGGTCTGGTCCAATTACAGATCTATGTCAATTTATTACTTTATGACATATCATAGTCCTATCATATATTTGAATTAATGTGGAATTATTCAGATTTATTTTATTTCTGCAGAGATTCTGCATATTGACTTCATATGTTCATATGTGATTACTAGGGTAATAGCACAAAAGTCTTTACAAGCCAAGCCAATAATAAGCAGGATATGACAATATTATATCTTAATTCCCCAGATATGGGATGGGGTAGTATCAGGTGTTGTGGGTCTTTGGGTGTTGGAGCCCTGTGTCATTTTATAGACTTCATCTATCCATAAGGAACATGGGCAGTACTCCAGATGTGAATTTATGGTTCCCCATCTATTTATTCAAATTATTTAGAAGAGAGTGAGGGATGGGCTTTGTTTTATGAAGATGGGAAGTTTATTCCATAGACAAGGTAGCCTATGGGATAAAATCTGTCTCTCTAGCAAGTTCTGTTAGTCACAAATAGCATTCAGGTCTATGGGACTCGTGACCCTTGTGTAATATTTCTTGCAACGATGTAACATTTTCATTAGGGCTAGATCAGAGAATGCCTTGTAGGTCAGGCATAATTCCCACACAGAAGGATTTCTTCCGTACTGTAGCTACCCGGTGGTCAATTTTTAGGTCACTGTCTATCTATGTTCCTAGGTCCTTCCCTTGTGGGTCTCCTTTCAGGGTGTGCTATCAGTATTATAATTTACAAGGATATCTGATTTACTGAAGGGTATGATTATGCAATTTTTAGCATTTAGTATTTAGTCTCAGACCATGGTTTTGGCACCAGTCATTTGTCAATTTTAGGTCCATTTGTAGGTTGTCAACATCATTTGGGGATTCAGTGATTGCACCCAGTTTACAGTCATCAGCAAACTTGGTGAGCTAGAGGCCCTCAACATTTGGATTCACTTTAGAGAAGTATATACCAAATAGGAGGACCTCTCAACACTGAGTCCTGTGGAACACTGCTAGTAACAGGTTTTTTATCAGAAGTGGATTTACCCATCTAAACAACATGTGTACTGTCCATGACCCAGCTGGATATTCATCTGATGATGTAGGAGTTAATGCCTAACTCAGTAAGTTTATCTATGCTGCCCGACTGGGGGATTGTGTTGAAAGCTTTGGCAGGTCTAGATAAGCATTTTATACCATTTTTCCCCCATCCATGGACTTGGTGACTTTCTCAAAGAAGTTCACCAGATTAAGCAGGCAAGACCTCCCTTTGACAAAGCCAATTTGGGTTTGGTCCAGTTTCTGTAGAGTTCCTTTATTATTATTGATCAAGTCCATGATAACTTTCTCCATGGCCCTGCAGATAAGGCTGGTCAAGCTTATGGGTCTGTAGTTCCTTTGGTCAGTTAATAGCCCCCCTTGTACAGTGGGATGACTGTTGTAGTCCTCTATTCATGAGACAAAGCCTGTCCCGAAGCTGTGGTTAAAGAAGATTTCTAGTGGCCCTGATAGATTCATTTTAAAACTATTTAAGAAGCATCCTGGAATGTTGTTGGAATCCATGCAGTAATCATAGGTTTGAATCAGACATGTACTGCCTCCACTATGCAGCTATGAATGTGTTTCTACAGTGCTCAGCTACAACTCAGAGTAGACCTCAGTGTTATCCAGGTTTGGAGGGGCTCACAAGTTTAATAAGCTGTCACTTAGTTTGAGGTAATTGGCCTTAGCAAAGTTCTTAACAGGTTTGGAGTTTGATGGTGGTTCTAGGTTAGTTTTAATACCAAAGGAGATCATTTTGTTCATAGGTTCATAGGTTGGTACTAGGCTATTGGCCCTAGGGCTTATACAAGCCTAGCCATAACAATTCCCTGGCTATTTCTTCCCACACCTTTTACTTCCCTGGACCCCTGTCTAGCAGGGCAACTGACGTGATCCCCGGGGTGAATTTCCTTTCTCCCATCCAATCATCAAGGCTCCTTTTCAAGAGGGCCAAAGAGGCGGTCTGCTTGACATGTATGGCCAGTCTATTCCAGATTCTGGGGAGTCTCTGGGTCAGGAACCTATCCCTCCAGCATGTTTTGTTTATTGTGATGACAAGGTTTAGATCTCTGGAGTGTGTGGCTCTGAAGGATTGGGATTTCTTTAAGTGTAGCATGTCCAATAGCTCTGGGTTTGACATGGTCTTGTATGTTAAGCAGAGATCACCTCAGAGTAGATGATATGTGACAGACTATAGCTGGAGCTTTTTAAGGCAGTCAGCATAGGGCATCTGCTTTAGGCCTGTGATTCTTTTAGTGAGGTATTTCTGTGGCCTTTACAGTTGTTGCAGATGTCTTGAGAGGTACATATGGGGCATTGTATTCTATAATGGGTCTAATGAGGGATGAATACAGTGGGACAATGACCTCCTTTTTTCTGAATGAAAAGCCCTTAGTGATGAGGTGTGCCACATAGAAGGATTCCCTGACTGCTGTGGCAATGTGGTTACTGAAGGTGAGACCACTGTCCACCTGTGTCCCTAAGTCTTTTACAACACTTTCGGTGTTTATTGTACTGCCACCTATGTGGTAATTCACTGGGTACATGTTTTTTTCCCAAAGGGGATAACTATACATTTCTTGGTATTGAGCTTGAGCCCATGGCTCTGGCACCAAACATCTGTTTCTGTAAGGCCCTTTTGTAGAGTATCCACATCATTTGGGGATTCAATAATGGCTCCCAGTTTGCAGTCATCTGCAAACTTTGTTAGCCAGAGTCCCTTAGTGTTGGCCTGTACTTCAGAGAAGTAGATGCCAAGCAAGAGAGGTCCCAGGACTGAACCCTGAGGTACTCCACTTGTCACTTGTCTGGAGCTGCATTTGGAGTCAGCTACTTTTACAGTGTGGGTTCTGTCAGTAAGCCAGTTGGCAACCCATTGAGTGATGTAGGGATTAATGCCCAGCTTAGTAAGTTTATCTATGATTCCAGAGTGGGGGATGGTGTCAAAGTTAGATCTTACCAGGGAGGAGTTAATGACTTACCACATGTTATCAGGTGGTCAATATTTCTTATGGCTTTATGAATACTCTTCTACTTGAAATATGTTGCACATGGCTAGATATTAAGGTATGATGGTGCATAGTCAACAAAGTGGTTATAAATGCTGGTGGAGGGGTGGAGGGCTCTCTGAGAATGAAAATTCATTACACTCTTATCATCTGGTCATTTTTAAGCAATCAATAATCTGACTTTGCAGGACTAGTGTGTAAGTGTGAGAGAATTAAGCTGGAGTACTTTAGCTACTGTGTGTTTCTGTGAAACAAATTTGAAATATGTAACTTTGATCAATATTATTGTTCTTAATTGTTGGACACTGATATCTGAGAAGGATGTAGTGAGCTTTTTTCCTTTGAGCTGCTCCCGCTAGAGGTTGCCATTGCGGATCATCTGTTTCCATATTTTCCCGTCCTCTGCAACTTGATCTGCCACACCAGCCACCTACGTGTCCCCTCTCACCACATCCATAAACCTTATTTTAGGCCTTCCTCTTTTCCTCTCACTTGGCGCCTCCATTATAGCACCCTTCTCCCAATATACCCAGCATCCCTCCTCAGCACATGTCCAAACCAACACAATCTCACTTCTCTGGCTTTGTTTCCAAGTCATCCAGCCTGAGCTGACCCTCTAATATACTCATTTTTAATCAAGTCCATCCTTGTCACATCCAAAGCAGCTTTTAACATCTTTCACTCTGCTACCTCCAGCTCTGACTCCTGTCTTTTCACCAGTGCCGCTGTCTTCAGTCCATATAACATAGCTGGTCTCACTACCATCTTGTAGACCTACCCTTTCACTCTTAACTGGTAGCCGTCTGTCACAAACCACTCCTGACACTCTTCTCTACATACTTCACCCTGCTTCCACTCTCTACAATTACCCCTTTTCCACACTCACCATTACTCGAAACTATTGATCCCAAGTATTTAAACCCATCCACCTTTGCCAACTCTACTCCCTGCATCCTCACCATTCCTCTGTCTTCCATCTCATTCGCACAAATATATTCTGTCTTAGTCCTACTGACCTTCATTCCTCTCCTCTCTAGAGTATATCTCTATTGCATACCTGTTCCCTACTGTCACTACAAATCACAATGTCATCCACAAACATCATAGTCCATAGGGACTCCTGTCTAATCTCGTCTGTCAACCTGTCTGCCACCATTGCACATAGGAAAGGGCTGAGAGCTGATCCTTGATGTAATCCTACCTCCAACTTGAATGTATCTGTCACTCCTACCACAGACCTCACCACTGTAACACAGCCCTCGCACAGAACCTGTACCACTCTTACCTACTTCTCTGCCACTCCCAAGTTCCTCACACAATACCACAACTCCTCTCCAGGCAATATGTCATATGCTTTCTCTAAGTTCACGAAGACACAATGCAACCCTTTCTGACTTCTCTATTCTTCTCCATCAACACCCTCACAGCAACCATCACATCTGTAGTGCTCTTTCCTAGCATGAAACCATACTGTTGCTCACTAATCATCACCTCCCTTCATAACCTAGCTTCCACTACTTTTTCCCATAATTTCATACTATGAGTGATCAGTTTTATCCCTCTGTAGTTACTACAGCTCTGCACATCACCTTTAGTGTTAAAAATTGGTACAAATACACTTCTTTCCACTCCTCAGACATCCTCTCATTTTCCAAGATTCCATTAAACAATCTGGTTAAAAACCCTACTGCCATCTCTCCTAAACATCTCCCTGCTTTTACAGGTATGTCATCTGGACCAACAGTCTTTCCATTCTTTATCCTCTCCATAGTTGTCCTTACTTCCTCCTTGGTAATCCATTGCACTTTCTGATTCATTATCCCTACATCATCCAACCTTCTCTCTCTCTCTCTCTCTCTCTCTCTCTCATTCTCTTCATTCATCAGCCCCTCAAAGTACTCTTTCCATCTGCTCAACTCACTATCCTCACTTGTGAGTACATTTCCCTCATTATCCTTTATCACCCTAATCTGTTGCACATCTTTCCCAGCTCCGTCCCTCTGTTTAGCCAACCAGTACAGGTCCTTTCTTCCTCCTTAGTGTTCACCCTTTCATACAACTCGCCATACACCTTGTCCTTAGCCTCTGCCACCTCTCTCTTCACCATACACCTCGTTTCCTTGTATTCCTGTCTACTTTCTTCATCTCTCTGACAATCCCACTTCTTCACCAACCTCTTTCTCTATATACTCACCCGTACTTCCTATTCCACCACCAGGCCTCCTTGTCCTCCTTCCTCTGTACAGATGTCACACCAAGTACCTTTCTAGATGTCTCCCTTCCCACCTCTGCTGTGACTTCCCAGCTATCTGGTAACTTTTCACTGCCTCACAGTGCCTGTCTTAACTCTTCCATGAACTCCACCTTACAGTTATCCTTTTTCCAGCTTCCACCATTTGATCCTTGGCACTAGGGTTACCACCTGTCTCACTTTGAGAGGGACAGTCCCTCTTTTGGCAGTTGTGTCCTATGAAAAAATTGAAAAAATGGCAAATGTCCTGAGATTTTAGGACAAAAATATTTCCTAAGTTTTCTTTTAATAGCTGCATAAAACAATTATTTTTATCTAAAACACCTAAATGTTATATGAAATAGTATAAGCAACTCAAATGCTCCAGAAATAAGCTTTTATTTTGGCAAAAAGGTGAAGTTCTATCCTTTGTACTGTCATGGGTATGTTTAGTCCTGCAAAATCTGACACTTCTACAAAAAATGTCCCACTTTGGGCATTTGAAAAGGTGGCAACCCTACTTGGTACTGCCCTCACTCTCTTCCTCTTCTTCTTGAAGAGGAATGTATTGAGCAATGTAGCTTTAATTGCTGGGTTTGGGGGATGTCTGCAGATAAAAATACACACTTAAGCCTCCACTGGCCAGATGCATTTTCAATGAAACTGAGTCAGAGGAACCAGAGTTTAATGTTGCTCATGTAAAGTCTGTTTTCAATGTGAAACTATTTTGTTTTATTTGCTTTAGTAAAAAAAAAAAAATTAGTGTTTGTGCAATAACATTTAAAATAAAGGTTGTGGGGAGAGAGCGGAATCTTGTGCATTATGCTGCCTATGGCCCCATTTCACTATGATCCACCTCTGGTTTTAATAAATGAGTTTTAATGATGAGTCCGTACCTCTTACAACTACAAATTATTTGTTACATTTTTATGGCATATTTATAATGTGGCATTAGCGCACTTGTGGTTGTTTTGCATCCTTGGACTGCAATATAGCTCATCCTTCTTCTTACAAAGGCATAGACACACTCTGACACACTGTCCCCTGCTGCTTATCCCTCCCAGAAAGATAGCCAATTTCTGTTTGGTTACATCTGTAATATTTGTCTGAAATTAAGTGAAAGAAGTTTTTGCAAAATAATGTCTAATGTACATCACATACACATGCACAAAAGTGCACTGATAACCATGCCAATGCATGTGTACACACACACACACACACACACACACACACACACACACACACACACACACACACACACACACACACATTTTTTTCCTTTATAAAGTTAAGCCCCTGCCCATCAATATTTTATATTCTGTGGTTATTATTACCTAATCTGAGACCTTTGCCCCACTTGTAGGGAATACATATATTACTTTTTCAAGGAATGTGATATTTATTTGGTTCCCGTATTGTTCCCTGTGATCTTGTCAGGCAACATCAATTCATCCAATGTTTCTGCTGCACCAGTCACCCTTTGTTACTATTAATAAAACATTGGTTGATAATTTAGATATTTATTTGTGTCCATTTATTTGCATTTGATAACTGGTAAAGTCTGACTGGGCAAGGCCACTTTTCAGCAGAGGTCCAGGGAATTAAACTCCACAGTACATACATTTGCACAAGCAATCAGCATGAGCTAACAATCAAAAGTATATTATATAACACTGCAGTATATATAATCTATCAGGTAATCACAATGTTAAGTACTCAGTGTAATAATTACAGAATGCTAAGGTCACACACACATTATCTATCTAGAGCTCTCTGATCATGTAGCCCAGGCCAGTATGATCCTGACCCTGAGTAGCATCCTGCCCTCACCAAGAATGATGCCACAGTATAAAGAAAAAATGATTAATTTCAACAATTGGCTAAGTTTCTGGTGTCATTCAAAGGGGATCCAGTATCTGTCTGCCTGGGATGACATGCTCGACAAGCCACGTTGCTTCGCAAGAGATGGCTTGCACCTGTCACTCTTAGGCTTTCGAATACTGGCCAAGGCTCTTACCGCCCCCATAGTGCCTTTTTTAGGCAAGGCTCAAAAGACAAACCCACCACCATAAATAGCACAAGCAACCAAACACTGAGGGTAATGCTACTCAATGCCAGAAGTCTAAACCTCAAAATGCACACACTCGAGGCACTCCTTAGTATGGAGAACATCGACATCTGTGCAGTAACAGAAACCTGGTTCAAGGCTCCTGAGAGCACCCCAGCACCACTAGGCTATAACTCATACCATACGTTTCGGCCACAGAACCAGGACCGAAACAAAAAAGGCGGTGGTGTATCCATATTCATCAAGGATACCCACACCTCCAGATTAGTGGTGCAGCACAATGCATCAGAGATCATCCATGTGCAACTAACAATGTGCAAAACTGCAATCCAAATTGAAGCTTTCGTCAGATCACCCACCATGGCCCAGGACCCCCATTCCGCATTTCTGGAGACACTGGAAAATATGAAGGTCCTACCAAACACTTTAATACTGGGTGATTTAAATTACCCAAACATAAACTGGGAGAACTACTCAAGTACTAACTCCCTTGCCCAATGCTTCCTAGAATTTATAAACTCGAATGCCCTGGATCAACTGGTCAACACCCCCACCAGAGGGAACAACATATTGGACCTGGTCATCACCAACATGGGTGACCGGTGTTCCACACCAGAGGTCAACCCCTTGCTGGTTAGATCAGACCATAGACTAATCACTCTGGATATCCACATTCCGCCCCACCCCCAATCAAGGAAACCACCATGAAAAACTTTTCAAAAGCAAGAAATTGGGAACCTCCAAACCTTGGACCCTACCCAGTTTGGCTTTATTAAGGGCAGATCGTGCCTCCTAATCCTGGTAGACTTCTTTGAGATGGTTACCAAGGCATTAGACAAGGGAAAGGAGGTCCACACAGCCTACCTAGACCTCGCAAAGGCTTTCAACACCATTCCCCATTCTAGTATTATAGACAAGCTCACCAGCTTGAACATAAACCCCTACGTCATGAGATGGGTTGCCAACTGGCTCATGGATAGAACCCACATGGTGAGAGTTGCAGGCTATACGTCTGACTCTAAACTGGTTACAAGTGGTGTCCCCAGGGCTCAGTCCTAGGACCCCTCCTGTTCGGTATATACTTCTCAGAGGTACAGGCAAGTATAGGAGGACTATGGCTGACCAAGTTCGCAGATGACTGCAAACTAGGGGCCATAAATGATTCTCCGGCTGATGCAGACACCCTCCAGATGGGTCTTACTGAGGTGGATACCTGGTGTCAAAATCATGGCCTCAAGCTAAATTCCAAAAAGTGCATAGTCATCCCCTTTGGAAAAAAAAAAAAAGTACCTGCAAACTACCACATAGGTGGTAGTCCCCTAAATACAGAACATGTAATAAGGGATCTGGGGACCCAAGTAGATAGTAATCTCTCCTTTGATAATCATATTACCAAGGTGGTTAGAAAATCCTTCTATGTGGCCCACCTAATCACAAAAGGGTTCGCATCTAGAACAAAAGAGGTTGTTGTGCCTCTCTACTCATCACTCATTAGACCCATCATAGAATGCAACACCCCATTTGGGATGTACCTTACAAGACACCTGCAACAGATGGAAAGGCCACAAAAGTACCTCACCAAGAGGATTACTGGCCTGAAACAGGTGTCCTACGCAGCCCGACTCAAGAAACTCCAGCTCTACTCGGTTGCATACCGATTACTCAGAGGTGATCTCTGCCTGACATACAAGGCCATGTCCAATCCAGAATTGATGGACATGCTCCATCTAAAAAAAAACAAATCCCGGAGAGCCACACGCTCTAGAGATATAAACCTCACCACAATGATAAATAGGACATGCTGGAGGGATAGATTCCTATCCCAGAGACTCCCCATGCTTTGGAACAGGATTCCAATATACATCAGGCAGAGCCCCTCACTAACACTCTTCAAGAGAAACCTTGACGGGTGGATGGGAAACAGAAAATTTACCCCGGGGATCACTGCACTGGCTCTGCTGGACAGGGAACTAATCTAATAGGGTGGCGAAAGCCAACACATTCTGGCTAGGCTTATAAATGCCCTTGGGCAGATAGCCTAGTACTTACTGATGAACCTATGAACCTATAGATATGTAGAAAGATAGATATATAAAATATTTTCATTTATTTATTTATTTTACATTTGTTGACTGGGATAGTCCATCTGGGTGTGAGCGTATTTTCAGCGGAGGCCGGGGGAGAAAAGCTCCAATAAACCTAGAACAAAATTGACAGGTACAGTGTCGGTTTTACATAGAATTTAACAGAAATATTTAGAGACAACAAAGAAAGTACAATATACAATATACACTTTAGTGAAAAGGAGAAAGTTATTACAATATATTAAAGTCATATCTATATTCTGAAGTTATGGGAAAGAGTAGTGGAAGCTAGGTTAAGAAGGGAGGTGATGATTAGTGATCAGCAGTATGGTTTCATGCCAGGAAAGAGCACTACAGATGCAATATTTGCTCTGAGAGTGTTGGAGAAATACAGAGAAGGTCAGAAGGAGTTGCATTGTGTCTTTGTGGACTTAGAGAAAGCATATGACAGGGTGCCTAGAGAGGAGTTGTTGTATTGTATGAGGAAGTCAGGAGTGGCAGAGAAGTATGTAAGAGTGGTACAGGATATATACAAGGGTAGTGTGACATTGGTGAGGACTGTGGTGGGAGTGACAGATACATTTAAGGTGGAGGTGGGATTACATCAAGGATCATCTGTGAGCCTTTTCTTATTAGCACTGGTGATGGACAGGTTGACAGATGAGATTAGACAGGACGCCCCGTGGACTATGATGTTTGCAGATGACATTGTGATATGTAGTGAGAGTAGGGACCAGGTTGAGGAGACCCTGGAGAGGTGGAGATATGCTTTAGAGAGGAGAGGAATGAAGGTCAGCAGGGCTAAAACAGAATATATGTGTGTAAATGAGAGGGAGGGTAGAGGAATGGTGAGATTGCAAGGAGTAGAGTTGGTAAAGGTGGATGAGTTTAAGTACTTGGGATCAACAGTTCAGAGTAACGGTGAATGTGGAAGGGAGTTGAAGAAGAGAATACAGGCAGGGTGGAATGGGTGGAGAAAAGTGTCAGGAGTGATTTGTGACAGACGGGTACCAGTAAGAGTGAAAGGGAAGGTCTACAAGAGGGTAGTGAGACCAGCTATGTTATATGGGTTGGAGACGATGGCATTGACGAAAAGGCAGGAGTCAGAGCTGGATGTGGCAGAGTTAAAGATGTTGAGATTTGCACTGGGTGTGACTAGGATGGACAGGATTAGGAATCAGTATATTAGAGGGTCAGCTCAGGTTGGACAGTTTGGAGACAAAGCAAGAGAGGCGAGATTGCATTGGTTTGGACATGTGCTGAGGAGGGATGCTGGGTATATTGGGAAAAGGATGCTAAGGATGGAGCTGCCAGGTAAGAGGAAAAGAGGAAGGCCTAAGATAAGGTTTATGGATGTGGTGAGAGAGGACATGCAGGCAGTTGGTGTGAAAGAGCATGATGCAGAGGACAGGAAGAAATGGAAACAGATGATCTGCTGTGGCGACCCCTAACGGGAACAGCCGAAAGAAGATGATGATGATCTATATCTATATCTATATATATATATCTATATCTATATCTATATATATATATATATATATATATATATATATATTTTTTTTTTTGAGGGCAGGGGTCCATCTTTAGTTGATCACTTGAGTATACTTTAATACATGTACATATGTATACCCTTACAAAAGAAAAGGAATTATCAAATTATACTCTTATTGTAGGTAGCTGATAGGTGTTGTTAACAAGTGGAGGTGGGGTCTATGTGGAGACTATAAAGTGTAGGGGATGAACTTTGATGTAGGCTTATGTGGTATTAGCCTGGCTTGTTACAGGAGCAGAGCCAGTTGTTAGTGAGGTGGTTTTTGAGCAGAGTTTTGAATTGGTGTAGTTTGGTAGCATTTAGGATGTGTTGGGGGATTGAGTTCCAAAGTTTAGAAATGTGGTGGGAGTAGAGGGAGTCCCTATCTTTGTTCTTGCTTTTAGATACTTGGAGGAGTGTTTTGTGTGAAGATCAGAGTTGCCAAGTGTTGGCATATGGTTGGAATAATTGTTAAAGGGATGGGGTTCTGTTTGGCTGGTATATTAGTTGGTGAGTAAAGACAAGTTGGGTATAGGTTAGTTGTTGTGGGAGTTCTAGCCAATGTATTTGTTGTAGGGCAGAGCAGTAGCAGGACCTATATGGGGAGGTAGTAGCAAACATGGCTATTTTATTGTAGGCTGATTCAAGTTTGGTAAGGTCAGTTTTGTTGAGGTTTGTTAAGATAGGAGAAGCATACAGAACAGTAGATAAGAGATGAGTCCTGGTGATGCTTAGTCTAGATTGGTTATTTAGTAAAGGATAAATTCGGTAAAGAGAGCTTAGTTTCATGTGTGTTTTTTTAATGGTTTCAGAGAGGTGTAGGTCGAATTTTAATTTACTATCAATTGTGACACCTAATAATTTGGTATGTGAGCTAGCGTCAAACACCATAACTATTATGATTGTGTTGTTGGAGGAGGGATTTGAAAAGTGGCTGAGGAATTGGGTGCTTTGGTGGGGAGAAAAAGCATGAGTTTCGTCTTGTTTGGGTTAGTATGAAGTTAGTGTTAGACAGCCAGGATTCTACTTCTAGGAAGGATTGTTGTGTTATAGCCTGTAGTTGTGTTAGTAAAGGGGCAGAGCATATCAGGGTAGAGTCATCTGCATATTGTATGGCAGAGGCGAGAGATGTGGATTTAAGGAGTTGATTTGTTAAGATGGTAAAAAGTAGGGGGCCTAATATGGAGCCTTGTGGAACTCCTATGTTTACAGGGAGCAAAGATGATAGCTCCTGTTGCCAACTAACAGCCTGCTGGCATTTGGTTAGATTGCAGTGGAACCAAGCTAGGGAAGAATGACTGAGATATAATGTGGCCAGTTCTGACAGCAGTTTTTGGTGTGAAACTATATTAAATGCATTTAAGAGATCTAGAAAGATGGATAAGACACATTTATTCTGATTTCTGTGTTCATTTATTGTGTTAGTAAAACTGAGGAGAACAGTTCTGGTGCTGTGGTGGGGGCGAAAACCATGTTGTGTGTTTGACAGGAGGTGATTGGAGAGACGGTAGTTTAGAAGCTGGGAGTGAATATATTCTTCTAGTATTTTGGAGAGAGGTGAAAGAATGTCAATGGGCCTGTAATTAGTAAGCACGGTAGAGCTGCCACCTTTATGCAGTGAGGTAATATAGGAGACTTTCCAGATTTGTGGCACATGGTTCTCAGAGATCGAGCAGTAGATGAGGATAGAAATGGGGTAGGTATGACTTCATTCAGCTTTATTTTACAGTTTATGTATAAACTGACATTGCGGTATTAACAGATAGACGTCAGATGAGGCATATGCATTTTACTGACTAAGTTATTCACTTAAAATCTATAAACAGAAGATGAAGTATGGTGATTTTGTTATACGTATTTAATTGGGCTGCATAAGAAGAGGAATTGATAATAATGTTGCTACAAGGGCAGGACTATTTTGTTGCTAAGCTTGATATGATGGGGATTTTAAGATATAGTTGTGATAAAATTAGAACAGAAAATAGGTTTAGTAATGGGATGTTAGAAATGCCAAACCATTTCATTAACAAGTACTTTTTCAATGACATTTTAAAATTTTAGGTGAGATGAGGTATTTTTGATAGTTGTTGGTATGGTTGGTGCATTTTTCCAACATTGCTCACAGATTGAGTTTTTAATTTTTCTGGTCTTCTGCTAGAACCCACATCTGCTTTTCAGTACCGATTCCATTCACAGGCAAATAGATTGTTAGCATGGGCAATGTTTGCTGTTAAAATGTCAACCAAGTTTATCTTCTGGTGTCTAGACTATGTCGTTTTTTTTTTCACAGCCAAATGTAGTTGCAGTCAGACATAAACACTAATATAATTTATGTCTAGACAACTGATATCAGTGTTTAAGGAACATAGTAGAAGCCTTTACTTGCTACAATGTAGCAGGTAAAGAAGGCAGATGTCTTGCTAATGACTGGCATGTAGCTTCACCTCTTCATTTGGTGGGCATTTTTTTCTGTTAAGGTTTAGGTAAAAATTGCCACATTAAATAGAGTAGCAACATTTAAGTAATATATTTTGGGGGTAGGGAAGTGCTACTTTTTTCATTTTAAATCACAGTTTGTACAATTATGAGGACACCCCAATGCTTCTTTACCTGATTTTCCTGGCAATGTTATCATTTGCCAATATAATTGTGCACCCAGAGTTAAGTGGTTAAAACTGAAAATGGGGCTTTACATACAGCAAACAGTTGTGCTGGGATATGTTGTCACTTACTTGGAATAAAACATCAGAAAATAACATAATAAAAGAGAAGTATCATCCTGCCCATACTAGTTAAATTACATATTTTAAAGGAAACAAATATTTCTGGTAAGTAATGCTGGATCACTACATTGAGACTGTGTAACAGAGTCTTGTAAAGCAGTACAAAAGTGTTCTATGTTGGGATTACTACAATGCTGACATAAATAGTGATGAATAAAAGAACACCTCATAATGTTCCCAGAATATAATTGAATTGAAGTGCCTTTTTTGAGCAGAGGCAAGCTGTTATCACAGGAGATACAGTTTTAGGACCTGCAGATGTAAAATCTAGAACTGAAGCACATTAGCCAAATATGTTAAAATATAATAAACAGTTAGTCGTGCAGCCATTTCACAGGCAGCAGTATGTTTACTCATATAAATGAAGTGGTTAGAGCTCAAAAGCTGTTTGTGCACATACTGTTTTGTTCCTTCAGCTGTGTGAGGGATGTGTTCCTCTGGCATCAGCTGTAGGGATATTTAACTGGGATCCTGTGGACTTCAGTCACAAACCTGGCAGTGTGGCTGATGAGTTTTCTTCCCTTCCACCTTTTTTTATTGTTTATTTCTGTGGTTATTGGGCCGCCTCCCCCTTTCCTTTCCTTTCCTTTCCCTTCCTTTCCCTTCCTTTCCTTTCCTTTCCTTCCCTTTTCTTTCCCTTCCCTTCCATTCCTTTCCCTTCCTTTCCCTTCCTTTCCTTTCATTTCCTTTCCTCTCCTTTCCTTTCCCTTCCCTTCCCTTCCTTTCATTTCCCTTCCCTTCCCTTTCCTTCCTTTCCTTTCCTTTCCTTTCCCTTCCCTTCCCCTTCCTTTCCCTTCCTCTCCTCTCTTCCCAACCCCTCCCTTTCCTTTCCTTTTCTTTCCCTTCCCTTCCATTCCTTTCCTTTCCCTCCCTTTCTCTTCATTTCCTTTCCTTTCTTTCCTTTCCTTTCACTTCCCTTCCCTTCCTTTCCCTTCCGTCCCTTCCCTTCCTTTCCCTTCCCTTACCTTCCCTTCCTTTCCTTTCATTTCCTTTCCTTTCCTTTCCTTCCCTTCCTTTCTTTCACTTTCTTTACTTTTCCTTCCCTTCCCTTCCCTTCCCTTCCCTTCCCTTCCCTCCCTTTCCTTTCCCTTCCCTCCCTTTCCTTTCCCTTCTCTTCCCTTCCTTTCCTTTCCTCTCCTCTCCTCTCCTCCCCTCCCCTCCTTTCCTTTCCTTTCCTTTCCCTTCTTTTCCTTTCCTTTCATTTCCCTTCCTTTCCTTTCCTCTCCATTCCTCCCCTTCCCTTCCTTTCCTTTTTCTTTTCTTTTCCTGTGCCTGTTTAACAAGTGCATGACTAGTGAGTGGAATACAATGATGCACTTGCAGAACTGTCATGCTTGGCCAGGGGAGCACTATCAGTAAGCCATTTAGCTTGGGGAATGGAAAACTAACCAATGAGTGTGTGGGATTAGCATAAAGGTTATGGTCTTTAACTTATAGACACAAGGTACAGGCTTTGATTCTGACCCCTGGTTGTTGACTAGGCTTACAACAGTCTGCAGACAGATGGCCTAGGATTTACCTATGAACCTATTTACCTATGGGGAGTCTGTCATGCTACCTGGTAAAGGGACTCCCCATAACACTGTAACCTCAGAGGTTTGTTTATCAATGACCGGAAGAAAGATTATCTGGTTTATTGTCTAGATGGCTCAGTTGGTCACAGTTGCATTATCATGCAAATAAACTGGTTGCACTGGCATTATGTGTGTTGGTGTTATTTGTGGGAGCGGGCTTGGAGACAAAGTACTTTTGACATAATACTGCCTACCTCTCTCTCTCTCACTGTTGAAACAGATTCATTTATTTTCATGCTGGATTTCATCTCTTTGTTAGATTACTTTTCAGGCTACTTCTATGTATCAAGTTTCACCTCAATGAGAACAAAACTCACAAACTCAACTCAATGAAAACATTTTACAAAAATAGTTTTCTGCAGAGTTGCATCCCCATGTTCACCCCGATACCTCTCACATTTCCCCAAATTTATATATACTGACTCCACTGTTTTATGACTATAAAGAAAAGGATACATGTTTGGTTTGTGTTGGCTTTGCCATGAACAACAGATAAATGGGTAGCTGTTTCATAGTGGGTTGCCATTGCATGTTAACAAAAGTTTATGAATAAACAATCTGCACATAAACAAACAACAAAATCTATACCAAATGGGCTTGACCTATGTAAGATGCTGGTTAACATAACAAATGTTCTGGAAATGTTTGTTTTCACATTACGTGAATAATTAATTATGTTCATTCCTGAGTATTTTCATCATACTTTAATACTCTTCATTCATTAAATTTTGAATTATCAAAAGTTAAGGAATATTTTTCTTGGGAGGGTAGTAAGGAGGGATGTGAAAGATACAAGGCCATTAATGACAATTCTTGCTATATTTAATGCTGGCACTGCAGTGAGTGCTCTTTAAATTTATTTTATGCATCTGTTTTGCCATTTACAATTTTTTTTTCTGTCTATAATAAAGTATCTTTCTGTTACTAAGTCAGATAAAGGTATGACTTCAAACAACATGAGATGCTACTATTAATTCCTTAACAAAACATTTACTACACAATTTAGATTTGTAAAAGTCTTATTTAATGATTTTCTCATTCTGTTTGCATTTCCTTGACTTTTTAAGGCATGCCCAAAGTTTGCATTTCAATTGTTTTACATGTAAGGTATAATTCCATTAAGACTGCTAAGGTTTATAAGGCAGTGCATAAATTTAGACTGGTTGAATATGTTTATTATTCTCTGCTAGGAGACATTTTTCTTATGTTGCAGTAGGGAAGAAACATATAAGCACCACCCAAGCAGAGAAAGAATAAATGTAGCATCTTGTGTCCTGACCTGAACCCTCACATTTACTACAGTAACAAATGATATGCAAAATCCTTTATAAAGTAATTTGTAACAGTGCACAGATGGCAGGCAACATATGCAATGAGATGGCTTGATTTTCGGTGAATATCCTAATAGTCATTAAGATTTAAGTACTATGAGATATAGTGACAACTGCACTCATTTGTTATAGTTTGTGCATGTTAGGTACCTGCTGGCAATCATCTTGCATAAAACAGACACCAGCAGGATCTGATATTCAAAGGATTAAGCAACTTTAGAATGATATGTAATTCAGGACTCTCTTTCAACGTCAGAATTTTATACAAGCAACACAGGAAAGGGAAACAGCTAATATATTGGTTTGAGGAGAAAGAAATGGCATTTCAGAAAAAGAAAGCTGATCCTATTCATGTCTGAAACATAAACAATAAAAAAGGCAATAGCTATCAGTCAAACATATTTTTATAAACAGTGCAGAATAAATGTTACAAGTAAAATACTTTCTTTTCTGTAGTGCAACAATAAAATTGGCTTATAAATGTGTCGTACTGTCTTTCAAGGTGGAATGAGGTATAAGGCAAACCATAGACACAGGTGCAAGAAAAGTTAAAGTTTTAATTTTTTCCGTTTCTAATTTAATTAGCATTAACCTTTACATTTTTCCTTTTTTTAATTTAATTAACATTAACCTGATTTTAAACTACAGTGTACTACAGTACTGCTACATATGCAGTCTTATGACATAGTAGAGTTTTTCATTTCAGAACGCAAGCTCTGAAACAGTCTTAGTAAAAAATAATTCATCATCTTCTTCTGGCTGTTCCCGTTTCCATTTCTTCCTGTCCTCTGCATCATGCTCTTTCACACCAACCACCTGCATGTCCTCTCGCACCACATCCATAAACCTTATCTTAGGCCTTCCTCTTTTCCTCTTACCTGGCAACTCCATCCTTAGCATCCTTTTCCCAATATACCCAGCATCCCTCCTCAGCACATGTCCAAACCAACGCAATCTTGCCTCTCTTGCTTTGCCTCCAAACTGTTCAACCTGAGCTGAACCTCTAATATACTGATTCCTAATCCTGTCCATCCTAGTCACACCCCGTGCAAATCTTAACATCTTTAACTCTGCCACATCCAGCTCTGACTCCTGCCTTTTCGTTAATGCCACCATCTCCAACCCATATAACATAGCTGGTCTCACTACCCTCTTGTAGACCTTCCCTTTCACTCTTACTGATACCCGTCTGTCACAAATCACTCCTGACACTCTTCTCCACCCATTCCACCCTGCCTGTACTCTCTTCTTCACCTCTCTTCCACACTCACCATTACTCTGAACTGTTGATCCCAAGTACTTAAACTCATCCACCTTTATCAACTCTACTCCCTGCATCGTCACCATTCCTCTACCCTCCCTCTCATTTACGCACATATATTCTGTTTTAGCCCTGCTGACCTTCATTCCTCTCCTCTCTAAAGCATATCTCCACCTCTCCAGGGTCTCCTCAACCTGGTCCCTACTCTCACTACATATCACAATGTCATCTGCAAACATCATAGTCCATGGGGCCTCCTGTCTGATCTCATCTGTCAACCTGTCCATCACCACTGCAAATAAGAAAGGGCTCAGAGCTGATCCTTGATGTAATCCTACCTCCACCTTAAATGTATCTGTCACTCCCACCGCAGTCCTCACCAATGTCACACTACCCTCGTACATATCCTGTGCCACTCTTACATACTTCTATGCCACTCCCGACTTCCTCATACAATACCACAACTCCTCTCTAGGCACCCTGTCATATGCTTTCTCTAAGTCCATAAAGACACAATGCAACTCCTTCTGACCTTCTCTGTATTTCTCCAACAACACTCTCCGAGCAAATATTGCGTCTGTAGTGCTTTTTCCTGGCATGAAACCATACTGCTTATCACTGATCATCACCTTCCTTCTTAACCTAGCTTCCACTACTCTTTCCCATAACTTCGAGCTGCGACTGATCAATTTTATCCCTCTGTAGTTACTGCAGCTCTGCACATCACCCTTATTCTTAAAGATAGGCATCAAATCACTTTTTCTCCACTCCTCAGGCATCCTCTGACTTTCCAAAATTTCATTAAACAATCTGGTTAAATATTCCACTGCCATTTCTCCTAAGCACCTCCATGTTTCCACTGGTATGTCATCTGAGCCAACAGTCTTTCCATTCTTCATCCTCTTCATAGCTGTCCTTACTTCCTCCTTGCTAAACTGTTTCACTTCCTGATTCACTATCCCCACATCATCCAACCTAAGAAATAATTAAATACTCAAAATAGTAAAAAAATTATAAAGTGGAATATGAATTTCTAGGGGGTTATTTAATAACCATTGTCATGTTATGAATGCAGTTTGCTCAGTAAATAGTGAGATATTCATTCCCAGTGTTCAGGTTTCATTCAAGCATTGTTAGAGTTGTGTGAGTATTCTGTACGGAGGGAGGATGTGTCACATATGTAAGGCAGATAGGAATGTTGGTGTTATTCCATCTACAAAAGATTCACTGCTCAGAGCAATGCAACTAGCTGCAGGGTATGGTGGCCTTAATGGACCATTCATTTCTTTCTGCTAACATCCCTCATGTGTATAAGGTTGATGCTGAACTGTAATTATTCTATACGTGAACACATTATACTGTCAGACAATACTTGGGCACATGTCTGATTTAGGTATAACCTCTTCTGCATGTACCAGCTATAGTATGAAGGATGACTTTTCCACACTATTAAATGCGAGATTCAGAAACAAATTTGCAAGTCTGTCAGTTGGTTTTCTGTGGACCTTGTTGCAAAATGAATGGTATGCCATGTAGATCCGTTTGCATGGTTCATTCTAACAACTGCATGCATTGAAATATCTTGGTAAAGCTTGTAGATTCAGTAATAGCTTTAGCAAACACAAGGTACATTTTGTTTATGAAGTCACAGAAGTCTTCATTGCTGTAGACCTTTCATCTCAGTTTAACACAGCATACCAGCTTACTAAATGTGTGGACACTCACAAAGTAGGTTCTGTTGTATCTCCATAGAGAGACATGCAGTAAATATGGAGTTGCACTTGTCCTACAAGTGGGAGCTGAGAAAATATGGTTTATCAAAGAAACTGACACGAAAACAGCCCAGCACTGTATCTATTGATGTCATGATACCTTGTAGCTAGTCACAACAGTATTAGAAGTGTGTGTACAGTTAGAAGCAGAATGGACCCATGTGCATTAACAGCAGGGATGTTTCTCCTGAACTGCTGCAGAGGAAATGTTATGGCTGTATAGAATTCTTAGCAGCACCCTATATAGTAATGTACGATGTCAGTCAGCATATAAGGCCTGCTCGTGTGTACTAATAATGGAAGCCAGTCAAACTAAGGCTGTGACATGGTGTAGAGTATATGGCAGAGAAGCACTGTACACCCTATAGTTTTGGACATGGTGGAGATACTCAGAGTGAAAGATAACAAATGTAGAGAGGACACAGCCTATCAGGCTGTGTAGTTGTGATAATGGCACATAATTGCCCTAGTAGAGATGAGTTACTCACTGTCAAGGATGCATAGCCACATTCTACTCTTACATTCTGTGCAGCAACAGATGTACTGAAAGAGGGGATACCAAAAGGTCACTGTATATTGTAATGCATGGAGTACATATTTCAGGTCCGAAAGTACCTTTTAATGGGAAGACTACATGGGAAGACAGGCACTGTTGCATGTAATCTCATACAATATGCAAATTGCAGCAGGGATTTCCAAACAGTATGGAATGATACTTCAGAACAGGTCATAGCCAAAAGACCTCAAGCTGCACTTACCTTTTAGTTTCTTGTTTTGATTTTTGTAGGTTATACCCATGTAACAATGTTGATGCAATTAGGGTAGGTAGAGAGACATCTGTTACAATATTCCATCTACTTCTGTGACACGTCTTTAGGTAATGTTAGTTATTTAAGAATTATGGACAAGACATCTGTACTACTTTTCTCCATTATATAGCCATTGCTAAAGTGCATCATATTATGCAAAGTAAAAAACAGCATAGATATGCAAAAATTGTCCATTCTCTAATGCTGTTATGACTTTGGCATACCTTCCAAAAACCCACTACATGCCCTGAAGAGAAAGACACATATATGTCGTGACTGCACATTGAAGTGGTATGGTATGTCACGCAGGGGTATACTGCCTACATCCAGTTATTTGAGTGTAGACAACACTGTATTGCATATAGCAGGCAGATATATTCAGTGTGTGCCATTGCTGATAGCTATTGCATGCATGATTTAGTAATATTGTTTAGGGTTTTTGTTTTTATGCATTTATTCATTTGTTAAGCAGGTAAGTGAAATGGATTTAGTAGCTTTTCAGCCATAATCCTGGTCACAAGAATAAGGGCAAATGCAACTCATACACTGAAAACTTAGTGCAGACCATCAAGATAAAATACCACTGATGTAAGATGAAGCTGAAACACACAGAGAAAACTCACACAAACACAGGGAGAAGATGCAAAATTATGAACAGTGACTAGAGGTCAAGACTGAACCTATGAAACAGAAGCTGGGATGCAGGGATCTTACCACTAAGCCAATGAGTGGTAAAGTTAGTGCAGTGAGTTGTGCTTATTCAAGTCAGCACACTAATTATGATTTCTATTTTATTTTTTTAAATTGTACTCTCTGGATGACGTTATGAACATGCAGAGACATGTCACTTTATGTTGCTATATGAACAAGGATTATTTTCAAATGCTCTCATATTCCTAATGGTCTACAATCCAAAAAAAAATCAACATACTTGTCAGTTTCCCCTTATTTTGCTGTTGACTGATGGCCACTTTGTACATCTGCTTTCCAAATAGAATTCTCAGAGTATGCTATTTTGTTTCAGCTATTCTGAAGTATTTTCTGAATTTACCTGGAGGACAGTGGTTGCCCTTTCAGGGTGACAGAGGTAAGATGTAATAGAAGGGCCTTAGTGTCATAGACTCAGTTTTATAGGCTTATAGGTAAATACAATGTAGTCAGTCTGTAGATCATTACAAGCCTATCCAATATGCACATGCAAAAGGTTCCTCCACCTTCAAGAAGGCAAAGCAAGATAAATCAGGGGAGCATAAATCAGGGGAGTTCTCCCTAAAAAGTTTGATTGTATATAAAAGGGCTGTCTTTCACTCTAACCCACATCTGATGAAGTGTGATGAAACAAAAACGGATTTTCAAACAGCGTTAATGGAGATGGAGTGTTTTTAGTGTGAATTTTTCTTTAATAAAATGTTACATATACTGATTGCCTTCGTCCATGGCTTTATTGGATCACTTTCAGTGCACCTTTCATGGTTTTATTGGATGAGAATTTGAGGTTGCTCATCCAATTATCTAGGTTTACCCTGAATGTGGCAAGGGTGCTACTCTTTTTGACATGTAGTTTGTTCCAGAATTTGGGGATATACAAAGATAAGAAGCTATCATGCAAGTGGTCTTATTTAACTGTTGAAGAAGGCTTAGTCTCACTAGCTGTGTATTTCAGGAATATTTGTTTTGCAAAGAAATAGAAGGTCAAGCAGGACTGGATTCATTGTGGCTTGGAAGGCTAGAAATAGATTATAATGAAGTAAAAATATGGGCTGTCACATTGTCCAGATAACTGAGGGTCTTCAGGCTACTGATCTTTTTAATTAATAATCTCTGAGGTTTCTTTGTGTGATATGTATAGAAGAAATACATGTCAACTGGCAATATTTTCACTAGTGGACTTTATGAGTAAAGGAGAAATAATATTTCTTTGGATGTAGAGGAGAAGTATTTAGATAAGGAATGAGCTAGGCAGAAGGTTTTCTGAACTATTGCAGAGATGCAATCATCAAAAATATAGAATTATCAATAACGATGCCCTGATCCCTAGCAACAGTGTCTGATTGAAGGGGTGTCGACACTATATAGTATGATGCAGAAATATTTTGTTTACCAAAATGAACTATAATACATTTATTCACATTTAATTTGAGGCTATTATCATGGAACCGATTGTTAGCATAGTCTAACCTTTGTTGGAGTAATTGTGAGACAGTGAAAGACATAATAATAATATCAGTTGACAGTTTGTTAGCTGGGTTGGTGAGCAGGTCTACCGACCCATTTAAGTCATAAAACAAGCTTTTTAGAAGACAGGAGTAAAACAAAAGAGTGTAAAAACAGACCAGTATAACTTAAATGTTCATACATTAAGGTACAATTTTTTAAGGCATAATGGAGTAAAGTAGTCCAACATTTACACTATTTACATTATGTATACTTACCACAGCTATACAACTGTATATAAGTGGTACAGACAATAGATGAGACGGTAGGATTAGGATAATCGTAGTTCACTGTATCCAGTACAGTTTTAAAACCAGTTATGGTCTGCTGGCTTCTTACATTATTTGGTAATGTATTCCAGGTAGTAGGGCTTAATTTGGAAAAGGCTCTTTCTCCTTTAGCAGTCTAAAATGGCTGTTTGACTACTAGTAGGTTTTTGTTTTCATTACATCTAGATGAGCAGATTTCCTTCCTTAGTGGCAGCATTCTTTATAATGGAGAGCAGTATCCCACCTGTATTGTTTTACAAAGTAGGAGTGGCAGCATTCTTTATAACGGAGAGCAGTATCCCACCTGTATTGTTTTATACAGTAGGAGTGGAAACATTCTTTATAACGGAGAGCAGTATCCCACCTGTATTGTTTTATACAGTAGGAGTGGCAACATTCTTTATAACAGAGAGTAGTACCCCACCTGTATTGTTTTATACAGTAGCAGCAGCAGAATTCTTTATAATGGAGAGCAGTATCCCACCTGTATTGTTTTATACAGTAGGAGCGGCAGCATAACAGAGAGCAGTACCCCACCTGTATTGTTTTATACAGTATGAGTGGCAGCATTCTTTATAACGGAGAGCAGTACCCCACCTGTATTGTTTTATACAGTAGGAGCAGCAGCATTCTTTATAATGGAGAGCAGTATCCCACCTGTATTGTTTTATACAGTAGAAGTTGCAGCATTTTTTATAACGGAGAGCAGTATCCCACCTGTATTGTTTAATACAGTAGGAGTGGCAGCATTCTTTATAACGGAGGGTGGTGCCCCACCTGTATTGTTTTATACAGTAGGAGTGGCAGCATTCTTTATAACGGAGAGCAGTATCCCACCTGTATTGTTTTATACAGTAGGAGTGGCAGCATTCTTTATAATGGAGAGCAGTATCCCACCTGTACTGTTTTATACAGTAAGAGTGGCAGCATTTTTTATAATGGAGAGCAGTATCCCACCTGTATTGTTTTATACAGTAGGAGTGGCAGCATTCTTTATAACGGAGAACACTATCCCACCTGTATTGTTTTATACAGTAGGAGTAGCAGAATTCTTTATAGCAGAGAGTAGTATCCCACCTGTATTGTTTTATACAGTAGGAGTGGCAGCATTCTTTATAACGGACAGCAGTACCCCACCTGTATTGTTTTATACAGTAGGAGTGGCAGCACTCTCTATAAAGGAGAGGTACTACACCTGTATTGTTTTATACAGTAGGAGTGTCAGCATTCTTTATAACGGAGAGCACTATCCCACCTGTATTGTTTTATACAGTAGGAGGGGTAGCATTCTTTATAACGGACAGCAGTACCCCACCTGTATTGTTTTGTACAGTAGGAGTGGCAGCATTCTTTATAATGGAGAGCAGTATCCCACCTGTATTGTTTTATACAGTAGGAGTGGCAGCATTCTTTATAATGGAGAGCAGTATCCCACCTGTATTGTTTTATACAGTAGGAGTGGCAGCATTCTTTATAACAGAGAGCAGTACCCCACCTGTATTGTTTTATACAGTAGGAGTGGCAGCATTCTTTATAACGGAGATCAGTACCCCACCTGTATTGTTTTATACAGTAGGAGCAGCAGATTTTTTTATAAGGGAGAGTAGTATCCCACCTGTATTGTTTTATACAGTAGGAGTGGCAGCATTCTTTATAACGGAGAGCAGTATCCCACCTGTATTGTTTAATACAGTAGGAGTGGCAACATTCTTTATAATGGAGAGTAGTATCCCACCTGTATTGTTTTATACAGTAGGAGTCTCAACATTCTTTATAATGGAGAGCGGTGCCCCACCTGTATTGTTTTATACAGTAGGAGTGGCAGCATTCTTTATAATGGAGAGCAGTATCCCACCTGTATTGTTTTATACAGTAGGAGTGGCAGCATTCTTTATAATGGAGAGCAGTTCCCCACCTGTATTGTTTTATACAGTAGGAGTGGCAGCATTCTTTATAACGGAGATCAGTACCCCACCTGTATTGTTTTATACAGTAGGAGCAGCAGAATTTTTTATAATGGAGAGTAGTATCCCACCTGTATTGTTTTATACAGTAGGAGTGGCAGCATTCTTTATAACGGAGAGCAGTATCCCACCTGTATTGTTTTATACAGTAGCAGTCTCAGCATTCTTTATAACGGAGAGAGGTGCCCCACCTGTATTGTTTTATACAGTAGGAGTGGCAGCATTCTTTATAATGGAGAGCAGTATCCCACCTGTATTGTTTTATACAGTAGGAGTGGCAGCATTCTTTATAATGGAGAGCAGTTCCCCACCTGTATTGTTTTATACAGTAGGAGTGGCAGCATTCTTTATAATGGAGAGCAGTTCCCCACCTGTATTGTTTTATACAGTAGGAGTGGCAGCATACGTTATAATAGAGAAAAGTACACCACCTGTATTGTTTTATACAGTAGGAGTGGCAGAATTCTTTATAATGGAGAGTAGTATCCCACCTGTAATTTTTTATACAGTAGGCGTGGCAGCAATAATTGTAACGGACAGCAGTATCCCACCTGTATTGTTTTATACAGTAGGAGTGGCAGCACTCTCTATAAAGGAGCGGTACCCCACCTGTATTGTTTTATACAGTAGGAGTGGCAGCATTCTTTATAACAGAGAGCAGTATCCCACCTGTATTGTTTTATACAGTAGGAGTGGCAGCATTCTTTATAATGGAGAGCAGTATCTAACCTGTATTGTTTTATATTGTAGGAGTGGCAGCATTCTTTATAACGGAGATCACTACCTCACCTGTATTGTTTTATACAGTAGGAATGGCAGCATTCTTTATAATGGAGAGCAGTACCCCACCTGTATTGTTTTATACAGTAGGAGTGGCAGCATTCTTTATAATGGAGAGCAGTATCCCACCTGTATTGTTTTATACAGTAGGAGTGGCAGCATTCTTTATAATGGAGAGTAGTATCCCACCTGTATTGTTTTATACAGTAGGAGTCTCAACATTCTTTATAATGGAGAGCGGTGCCCCACCTGTATTGTTTTATACAGTAGGAGTGGCAGCATTCTTTATAATGGAGAGCAGTATCCCACCTGTATTGTTTTATACAGTAGGAGTGGCAGCATTCTTTATAACAGAGATCAGTACCCCATCTGTATTGTTTTATACAGTAGGAATGGCAGCATTCTTTATAATGGAGAGCAGTACAACACCTGTATTGTTTTATACAGTAGGAGCAGCAGAATTTTTTATAATGGAGAGTAGTATCCCACCTGTATTGTTTTATACAGTAGGAGTGGCAGCATTTTTTATAACGGAGAACAGTACCCCACCTGTATTGTTTTACACAGTAGTAGTGGCAGCATTCTTTATAATGGAGAGCAGTATCCCACCTGTATTGTTTTATACAGTAGAAATGGCAGCATTCTTTATAATGTTGAGTAGTATCCCACCTGTATTGTTTTATACAGTAGGAGTGGCAGCATTCTTTATAATGGAGAGTAGTACCCCACCTGTATTGTTTTATACAGTAGGAGTGGGAGCATTCTTTATAACAGACAGCAGTACCCACCTGTATTGTTTTATACAGCAGGAGTGGCAGCATTCTTTATAATGGAGAGCGGTACCCCACCTGTATTGTTTTATACAGTAGGAGTGGCAGCATTTTTTATAATGGAGAACAGTACCCCACCTGTATTGTTTTATGCATTAAGAGTGGCAGCATTCTTTATATCATTGAGTAGTATCCCACCTGTATTGTTTTATACAGTAGGAGTGGCAGCATTCTTTATAACGTTGAGTAGTATCCCACCTGTATTGTTTTATACAGTAGGAGCGGCAGCATTCTTTATAATGGAGAGTAGTATCCCACCTGTATTGTTCTATACAGTAGGAGTGGGAGCATTCTTTATAACGGAGAGCGGTACCCCACCTGTATTGTTTTATACAGTAGGAGTGGCAGCATTCTTTATAATGGAGAACAGTACCCCACCTGTATTGTTTTATGCATTAAGAGTGGCAGCATTCTTTATATCATTGAGTAGTATCCCACCTGTATTGTTTTATACAGTAGGAGTGGCAGCATTCTTTATAACGTTGAGTAGTATCCCACCTGTATTGTTTTATACAGTAGGAGTGGCAGCATTCTTTATAATGGAGAACAGTACCCCACCTGTATTGTTTTATACAGTAGGAGTGGCAGCATTCTTTATAATGGAGAGTAGTATCCCACCTGTATTGTTTTATACAGTAGGAGTGGCAGCATTCTTTATAATGGAGAGCAGTATCCCACGTGTATTGTTTTATACAGTAGCTGTGGCAGCATTCTTTATAATGTACAGCAGTACCCCACCTGTATTGTTTTATATATTAGGAGTGGCAGCATTCTTTATAAAGGAGAAGTACCCCACCTGTATTGTTTTATACAGTAGGAGTAGCAGCATTCTTTATAAAGGAGAGCGGTACCTCACCTGTATTGTTTTGTACAGTAGTAGTGGCAGCATTCTTTATAATGGAGAGCAGTACCCCACCTGTATTGTTTTATACAGTAGGAGTGGCAGCATTCTTTATAATGTAGAGCAATATCCCACCTGTATTGTTTTATAACATAGGAGTAGCAGCATTCTTTATAACAGAGAGCAGTACCTCACCTGTATTGTTATATACAGTAGGAGTGGCAGCATTCTTTATAACAGAGAGCAGTACCCCACCTGTATTGTTTTATACAGTAGGAGTGGCAGCATTCTTTATAACAGAGAGCAGTATCCCACCTGTATTGTTTTATACAGTTGGTACAAGTGAACAGAGTAGCTGTGAAAGAAATAGGTTGCCAGTTGATAGCCTGCAGTGATTCACAAACATGTTTTCTAGGATGAGATAGGGTTACATATTTGCGTGTGCTATATTTGAGGGTCTGAAGCTTATGTGTATTTTGGGCTGACTGTTCATATAATAGGAGTAGGTTATACTCTCATAAGAACATTTCTTGTTGTGACACTCCTGGTGGAAAGTGAGAGGAGGTGTGAAATTTGATAGCATAGTTTAAGCTGGAATAATAACATTACAATAATTCTACCTATGTGTAATAAAACTAAGGCATTGGTCTAAAAGTAGACTGAATCACTTTTGTTCTAGTGTATTTGGAATCATGTTATTAGACTCTTTAAGTTGTTATTGCTGCAAGGGTCATATTTCTCTTTGATTGAGGAATAACAACGTACATTTTATTGGGCTTGATGATTAGTTTGTCAAAGTCCAGTTGATGAGCTCTAAGAACTTGGATTGAAGGTTGTTTTGAAGGTCATTATAACATATGTTTGATTAAAGATGGGTGTCATCTCTGCATGAGTAAAAATAAATAAAAATTAATAACCATAGCCAGCGTATTGATCTTACAATCTAAGAAACAGATGATAAATAGAAGATTACTCAGCAATGAGCCCTATAGTACACCACAGCTAACATTTTTGCTTTCAGAAGTGGCACCTGTAATTATAATCTCCTGGATTCTCACAACATGTTTGCAATCAATCACATAACATATGGATTTATATTTATATTTACAATCTGTCAATACTGTCTGCCTGAAGAATAGTGTCAAAAGCTGTGTCCAAAAACAGATACACTGTATGTACCTCATAACTACTATCAACTGCCTTTGTGACTTTTTAAAAGCAATTAGCAATGTCAAAGAGGCTAGACCTCCCTCCCTTTGAACAAGCTGAGTTAATGGTTAATGAGGGTCCAGGGTTAACAGACCTTCCACATCCAGGTTAATTAGTTCTGAGATAATAAGTTTCATAGTTTTACATCTTGCTAGCCTGTTAAACAAATCTGTTTCATAGCTTTACATATCAGGCTAGTGAAACTAATTGGTCTATTGTTACCAAGGTCTGTGTTTGGGCCACCCTTGTGTAACAATATTGCAATGGACTTTTGCTAGGCTTTGGATGTGCAATCGGAGAGAGTGGCTTAGATTAAAAAGGTTAAGTAGAGATTCATATAGGCCAGGTCTATATCATATCACCGAAGAGGTGTTACAGCAAAGGCCGCTTCATCGACACATACACAGCGAATGCACAAAACCGCGAATGCTGACATCAGGGATTTCTTTCCCTGGGAAAGAAATCACTTGCCTCAAAACATAAACACATCATTGATATATAACAAACCCCCCAATGTAGGGGGCTGTGCCCCCACACCCCACTAACTAAATATACCAACTCAAAGATAGCACTACAGCAGGAAAAATGGCAACCTTACAGGGCTGGCCAAGCAATTTATTTTCCAGGGAAATAAATTGCTGATGTCAGCATTCACAGTTTTGTGCATTCGCTGTGTATGTGTCGATGAAGAGGCATTCGCTGCACTGCCGCTTCGAGCATTTGATATAGAGCCATATAGGCCATGTTTATTTATTTTATTTATTGACATTTGTTTAATGAAAATGGGCAGTAGAGTCTACTGAAAGGCATCTTTTCAGCAGAAGCACATTGACAAATGCTCCGAAATTATTAAATTAAAAAAAATAGACATAAGAATTGACAATAACATGACTTACATAAATATAATGTATAACAGGTAAAATTATAATAGAAATTGGAAAAACAAGAAAACAGATTGTAAAATGAAAATAATTACACTAAAAGTAACGTATACATATTTACAGTGCCTATATATGTTAATGAGCTGAAAATTTAACATTAAGTCAAGGATGTGAAATATACTCTTGTGGGCATATGTTTTCATTGTATAGTTTTTTTAATTATTTAGTCAAGCATTTTCTTCCATTTTATATTATATCTAGTAAAGCTATTGTTCTAGTTGGTGTATTCATTGAATCTATTCTATAAAGGGAAATATAGAAGTAAGGAAGTGTTTCAGTGAATAATGTGATAAGGATGTTGAAAAGTAAAACATTTAAATGAAGAAAAAATTGCATGCAGTAGAGATGTGTTCAGAGTATGAGGGTGGAGACTGAGAAAAGACTGGACAGAGCAGATAAGAGAGTGGATAGATGGTGACATGGCATAGACATATACATTAAAACGTTATGTGCTTTGTGGAGACTATATTGATATATTTTGGGGAACCTTATATGTTAGTTGATTGCATGCTATGATAGATATTGCTTAGTAGTGGACTGATTTACATCAGAAGACTTTTGTATTAGCCTCAGTTCTGATGTCCACTGGCAAGCTCTTTGAAGGACTCACTATACAGGTTGAGTATAATGAATCACCTACATGATTAAAGAATTTGAGTCTGACAAAGAGTTGTTTTTCCTGTGATCTTAGCGACCTTGGGGGGGGTTCATAAATTACCACTTGTATAGTAAGGTATTTTGGGAGGTTGTAAACTATGTTATAAACTAATTTTAGTTGGGTGAAGTATAGATATTTTTCTAAATTTAGCCAGTCTGCTTTCTGTAAGAGCAATGTGACGAGGAATTTTACTAGGAAGTTTGCAGTGGATCTGAATATGTTATTGGATGCATTTTCAAGTTTTTTTACTTGTCTTTTGACAAATGTATAAGTACAGCAGAAAAGAAAATGACTATAAAAGAGCAGTTCAGAATCTCTCGTCTGGCAAGTATATTAATTTAAGTACATTTTTGATTTATACAGATAACCATCCAGAAGTTCGCTGGAAACACCAAATAAGGGCACCGGAACTGAAAAAAAGTTGTTTGAATTTATTGTTGCAAAACACACCAAAAACTAAATTAACGCTATCAACCAAATACGTTTTCGACCACCTTCTTCATCAGAAACAAACAGTAGACCAAGTTTAACAGTTATTTTATAACCTGTCTTTTGAATTTAAAAAGTAAATTGCTTGTCCAATGAAAACAATTATATAATGAAAACGTACTTGATTAAAGTAATTCAATTAAAAAAAACATGTCCTAAAAACCGATCCATGACCATTAACATTGCTATAAAAATGATATAAAAACAAGAATCTGAATGCAAAAACAAAGAATGCAAAGTGCACCCTTTATCCACTTGTTTAAAACAATAAAAAATGTGTAAAATAAATATACATATAAATATATATATATATATATATATATATATATATATATTATATATATATATATATATATATATATATATATATATATATATATATATATATATATATATAAATATACAAACTATATAAACATATAAATAAATAATTAAATCTATCTAGTAAAACATGCAGTGCTACTGCCACCTAATGGATTATTTTAGGAAGTACATCAAAGTTTTGCTGATCTTAACTTGAGCACTGGAAAAATGGACAAGTAGTCATTTAAGCCGGGAGGTTTTGTAGATTCCAAAATAATCTGCGAAAACAACTCCCTGTATTCCAACTTGGCTTCCCACATTCCTCCCCTTATGTCCTTAGGAACTGCCTCCAAGACAAAAAAGGAAAATGTAGCCTGTGGACAATCTAATGTGTGACGGAACAGTGCATTGTTACTGTTCTATTTCTTAATTTCATATAGATGTTCATAAATTCAACACTTCAGCTTCCTCTCTGTTTTCCCTACATAAAAAGAGGTACAATGGTTACAGGAGGCAATATAAACAACACCATGGGTATTACAATTGGAATAACTAGTACTAGTGATTTGCCTATTTTTGCTGAAATGTATATATTAGTTTTGTTGACTATATGGGAACATTGTGAACAAAAGCCACATTTAAAGGTTCCAAATCTACGTAAACCACTTGATGTAAAAGAACGTCCATCAAACTCAAATAATTGTTTAATATTTAGATCCCTACGATAAATTAATTTTAAAGGCTGATGCTTGGTTAATCCCAAATCAGAAATTTGTACAAACCTATTCCATTCTCTAGTAATAACTTCCTTAATAACCCCAGAGTCACCAGTATAATATAAAATATATGCCTGTTCCCAATTATTGGGCATAATATTAGTGAACTCCGTTTGTGTAGGTACCACAATACCTTGCCCCAAAATAGGAGCAAATCTACCTTTTCTCCCTTGGGTTACCACATCTAAAACTTCTTCCATTAACTTTTTTGGGTATCCCCTCTCACTAAACATGTCAAGGACCTTACCACATTCTGTAAAGAAATCATTGTCATTAGAGGTCATTCGACACACCCTGACTAATTGCCCCTTAATGAGGTTCTTCTTCTGATAAAAAGGATGACCACTTTTAAAAAAATGCAGATAAGAATTGGAAAAAAGTATCTTTACGATGTATTTTTGAGGAAAAACTAGTATTGACCTTACTTAAAGAAATATCCAAGTATATTAATTCCTGCTGGTTGAGATTAAAAGTAAAATCTAAAAAATTGGTGGTACCCTTGATGTAATCTAAAAATTCGAAAAACTTTTCATGGGTGTCAGTCCAAAAAATACAAATATTGTCAAGAAACCTTTTAGACAAAGACCAACAACTAGAAAAATGACTATGTATAACAAACAATTTCTCCCACCATGTTAAAACTATATTGGCATACGTTGGGGCACACTTGTCCCCCATGGCCACTCCTCTTGTTTGCTTGAAAAATTCACCCTGGATGTACATATAGTTGTTATTCAGAATAACCTCCATGAATAAAAGACAATTCCTGAAGTCATCCTGGGAAAATAAAGCACTTTCCCTCATACTCTCTTCTAACCACTGAAGTCCAATGTCATGGGGAATGGAACCAAACAAATCCACTACATCTAATGTTACAAATAGTATGTTAGGAGAAAACAAATAAGGTTTAATAGATCTAAGAAAATCCCATGAATCCTTAAGGACCGTATCACCCAAATAGGAAAGTTCTTTGAGTTTGTCGTCCACAAATTTTGGCCAACAGGATGGTGACAGATCCCTCAGAAGAAGCAATGACTAGTAAAGGAGGGTCAATTGAGTCCTTGTGTACTTTCGAAATACCGAAAACTGAAGGGACTCTTGGGTGTTTGTTGAACAGAAAATTAAAAAGGTCATTGTTAATAGAACCCTCTAATAGTAAGTAATTGAGCAAGAAGTTAATTTTAGAATTAGCAATATTAACTTCGTTAATAGAAGCCCTAGAATATTTAGAAGTGTCGTAAAGCAAATCCTTCATCTTAGATTCATATAATATGCTGTCCATGAGGACCATCCCACCCCCTTTGTCCGGTTGCATAACCCTAATTTGACTATCATTTTTTTAATTCATTCAATAACTTCTTCTCATTGTGGGGAAGGTTGGAATACACTCTATGATGAATCACAGTATTTCTAATTTCCCTCTCCAATAAATTTTCCATGTTTTTCAATTGTGGGTGTAAGGGGGTATTCATGGTGCTTTTTTTCTTTAGCGAAGTTAAACTCAAAGAATTGAAATTGGTGTCATGAAATAGTAAAGACAAGTTCTTTTTCCTTAGGAACAGCTTTAAGTCTACTATGGACCTAGGTATACTAGCTTTCCTTACAGGTATAAATTTAAAACCTTTAGAAAATAACTTAAAATGGTCCAAGTTGACTTCCAAGTGACTGTAATTGAATATTTTGTAGCTGTTAAACTCTAAAATATTGCCTTGCCGATCTATCTGGGACTCAGTACCTGAAATACCTATCTCTTGTAATTCCCCCTGTAATTGTGAGCATTGTAGTACACTGGATTCTGCTTGCGAATCCTGTCGGACCGCTGTAAAGGGGGTGGATGATCTAAAGGAGACCTTTCTTCATTACCATATGTTACTTCATATCTTTCCTGTTCATATTCATGATCATAAAACTCAGAACGCTTGTTCATTGTACTTGGAATAGGTTCTTTAGGGAAAGATTTAAAGAGTCTAGGTTTTGGATGGGCGTTACCTTCCTTATATTCCCTAAGATCTCTTTCCAATTTCCATTGCTTCCTTTTCATGTTAACAATGCATTCAGATTCTGTTTGAGAAAAAATAGCATAATATAACTTTTTCTCTGTATCAACCGTGAAAAGAAGATCATTAATAATTTTAGTATTAGTGTGTTACATTTTAACTAAAATAGCTGCCCTAACTCTTTCATTCTGTTTGAGAATAGCCCTGATCACATCCAAACCACAATTGTCAAATATTTTCAGCAGCTCCGAGTGAAATTCAGAACCCTCTTCTACCCTATTTGGAAATTTACAAATGCGTAAACCCTTTGGAACTACTTGTTTTTCTAAACATTCTCTAAGGAACGTACAATCACAACCCAAGCGTTTGTATTTTTCCAAATAGAAATATAAGTCATCCACGTTCTCCCTTTATGTTTTAACAATGTTTTCACTTTGACTCAAAACCATAGAAGAAGCATTTAAAAAATAATTCTTGTCAACAAAGGCTTTGAAGTCAAAAACATGAGTTTTAGTGGAAAAGTCACCTTGGTTAGAATGGATAAGATTGTCATTTGTATTAGTTTGATGACCGTATTCAGTTTCTCGGGCCACTGAAGCACTAGAACGCAAGAGCCGTGGAAAAACTGTAAAGTCATCCTCAAGATGATTGGTATGTCCAAAGGAATGCTCCAAAATTGGAGTAGTTTGATGAGAGACAGTTTTAGGTTTATTCCGTGTCGCATGCACCTCTTGAGAACCGGAACCAAAACCGGAAGGTAGAGACACAATTTACTGACATGCCAGTGTCAATAATTCAACCAACTGGGAAAGTTGTCCAATGACTTTCCTCAGTTCTCTTTTCTCGTCATTACGTACATCCTGATCGGTTGCTGCCCCTGGAGTTTCCGACATCTCAAAATTGAAACAAAAACCAAACCAAGAGGAGATGAAAACGAACTGAATAAAAACTTATAACCATCCAGAAGCTCGTTAGAAACACCAAACAAAGAATGCAAAGTGCACCCTTTATCCACTTGTATGACTACTTGTCCATTATTCCAGTGCTCAAGTTAAGATCAGCAAAACTTTGATGTACTTCCTAAAATAATCCATTAGGTGGCAGTATCACTGCATGTTTTACTAGACAGATTTTCGGTGGTTATTACAAGGAATTTGATTATTTATTTATATGTTTGTATATCTATTATACACATTTTTTATTGTTTTAAACAAGTGGATAAAGGGTGCACTTTGCATTCTTTGTTTTTGCATTCAGATTCTTGTTTTTATATCATTTTTATAGCAATGTTAATGGTCATGGATCGTTTTTTAGGACCTGTTTTTTTAATTGAATTACTTTAATCAAGTACATTTTCATTATATAATTGTTTTCATTGGACAAGCAATTTACTTTTTAAATTCAAAAGACAGATTATAAAATAACTGTTAAACTTGGTCTACTGTTTGTTTCTGATGAAGAAGGTGGTCGAAAACGTATTTGGTTGATAGCGTTAATTTATTTTTTGGTGTGTTTTGCAACAATAAATTCAAACAACTTTTTTTCGGTTTCGGTGCCCTTATTTGGTGTTTCCAGCGAACTTCTGGATGGTTATAAATTTTTATTCAGTTCGTTTTCATGTCCTCTTGGTTTGCTTTATACAGATCCAAGATTTTTGTTGTTTAAATTGCATAACTGATATTCATCCATTTTAGATTTTAGTCAATGGTTATAACTAGCAGCTTTGCTATTCTGCTTGTTCAGTCATCATATTATTGTTTATGGTAAATTGAATAACTATTAGACTTTGTGCAAGTATAAATATGATGAGCTTTGTTTTTTTGGCATTTGACATTCATTGAGATTCATACACTATGCCATGCTATGGGGTATTTATAATGTTACAATTTAAAGTTGGTTGTTAAGAGTTTTGGCTGTTTAAATAACTCTGGAGTCATCTGCATATATTGATCCAAGAAATAGTCTGTTCAATTGTGGGCATACAATTTATGAATATATTAAACAAGGCATAGCTCAGTATTGGTCCTTGTGAAACTCCTACAATGACTGGATTAAAATTAAAGTATGCTGCCATTTTAGTGAATGGGTCTACTCAGGAAATAACTGGTGGACAAATGTATAGCATTTTCATTAATGCCTGGAGTGGGTCATTTATTTAATAATAAGTATGGAGATGAGATACTATGCTGAATGCTTTTGAGATGTCTAAATAAAGTGCTGAAATTGGGTAACCATCGTCTTTATTCTGGGTTGTATAGCTTTTAAAGGTCAGCAGGGCTGTTTTGGCGTGGTAACAAGGTCTGAAACCATGCTGGGTAGGGTATGTTAGACAGTTTTGTGCAAGATAACCAAGAAGGCTGTCTATCGATACATTTTCTACAATCTTTGAAAATGGGGATAGTATTGTTATTGAATAGATTTACACATCTCTTTTTAAAGTACCAGATTTGTATAGGGTACTGTTAGGATAGTATAGGAGCTATCCCAACCATGCATCCTGGTGCATTATCAGGACCATCGGATGAGGTGTTCTTAGCTCTTAAGCCAGTGGAGGACTTATTTCACAGTAATAATAGGGGGTGGCAGGGCCTTCGGAGTCTGTGGAATGGCTTATATCTGTGAGTGGAGTAGAATTTGCACTAAGTTTTTTAGCCAGGACATTAGCTATTTCTCTTGCATCAGATTGTGCATTATCATTGTGGCCTAGCTCTGAACACTGCTGGATGTTAGTTCTTAATTTTCTTCAGTGTCTATCAGTATTTGTCAAGGATATCATTACCTTTTGAATGATTCCTTGGGAAGCTAAATTTTAATTCCTAGATGCCCAAATCACCATAATCAAGATTAATTACCACTTCATAACTCACTATGGAATGGCCCCTATTTCCCATCTGGGCATAATAGCTATTTTAACACCTTAATTAAAATTCCCATTAAATGCAGTATTCCCATAAAATACAGCATTGGCTTTATTGTCCTTTGCAAATACCTGCTACTTTACTCCTCTCTTGCTGTTCACTTTTGTCCGGTCAGTGCTTACCTTATATATTTCCCTGTGCATGTTCTAACAAACAGGGAATGGTACCAACTATGTCCATGATGAAGTAAAGGCCTTCCTTACATTACTGCAAGGCAAGCAGGATGAGTTTGATTGAGGTGCTGAGGATCCTTATATTTTTTAATTGATTTGATTATTTAGAGTACAACTTTGTAGCAGTATGCTCTGAGTGAGTTTATTGCCCTTGTTAACACCACATATTAACTGAACTTTGTTATTTTAAGTCTGGAACATGTACCAATACTATTTTATCTTATTTTAGCTTCACAGTGTTCTTCATCTTGTTAATAGTGTTAATTTGCTGTTTGTCATATCCACATAGTACTTGTTTTTCTTTGTTTCTTCATTATGCCTTCTTATTGGTATTTGTTTGTGTCTTTCGGCTTATCCCGGTTAGGGGTCGCCACAGCGGAACTCCGGTCATCCCTGGTTTAACACCTTTGTCTCTAATGGACACAGGCAGCCTGTAAATTGTTCATCTCTCAAGTCATTCATTACACTTTTCAAGGGTACCAGAACTTGCCAAAGATTTGGAATGTATGGCTAGGCTTAAAAAGGTCCTTATGGTCATTAGCTTAGTAAACACCTATGAACCGATGAACCGGTGAACCTATGAAATACTTTAGAGGTTGATTTAATGCCTAGGGATTAGGTGAAGTTGGAAAAAATATATTACATATCAAACTGATGTTCATGTTAAGGAGCCCACTATACACCTGGTTCATCTCAGGGAATAACATTTATCAGACAGATATTATTACGTTAAACAAAGTTCAGCTTTACTGGAAATTTCAGGGGGTTTTTTCATGTCAATTAACTTTTCCAATAGTTGAAAATAAACCCATTTTTGGAAATTTCTCACTGAAAGTTCAAAAGTTTGTAGCTAATATCACTGGGTTTACTCTAGATTGAGAAAGGTTAAACAACTGAATGCAGTAACCTGATGACTTTGCACTGACCCTGCTTGTTGGAAGAACATGACTGCAGATCACTGACAGGGAATTGCTAGACAAGCCTGACTCGGATGTTAATAAACTTGATTGGAGCAAGGGGAGTCATTTACTTTTGGGTGACATTGTGTTATGGTTATTTATCTGACTTATATAATAACTGCAAAGTGAAATAAGAAATGCAACAGGTTTCCCAGGTTGCAAAGTAAGATGCAGATGACTCGGTAGCAAAATTAGTGAACTGTTACCATGTGTTAATTCAGAACTTTATAAATAATTTTAGGAATCTATGTTTAAATAATACAAAACAGTGTATAAAAAAGATTGTAGATCACTGTAAACAATATAATTCAAAAAGTATTTTAAATGAAATCTTACCTTCTTTGAGACTATCAGATTAAGACTTTATAAAAAATGTTCTTTCACAATAATTGATTATAAAGATCCTGCTTAAGAAATGTTTGAAATTTCTTATATTATGGGGAAGATGACATAACAGATGTGATAATGTCTGATTTTGTCAGACTGCATCTGAGCTTACAGCAAACAAGGTTAAGGGATGTATAATGACGTTTTTGGACAAAGGCAAAGATGTAAATACATATATGTTGGATCAACAAGAATTAATGACTCTGTAAAGATGCACTATAGAAATGCCAGATTTGTGAGCAATAAAAAGGTGAATTATTGATTACTACCTCAAGAGATATTTCATGATTAATACAATAGATGAACCACTGGATGCATCTGATGTGCATCCATAATTTTGGTGAATATAAAGGGTATATTCTCTGGAACAAATTTTGGGGAAATATTAGTACCTTTACACAATTTAGTCCAGTGACTTGTTTTGTATTTCGATCAGGAGCATAAAATTCTGACAGCTAATATCGATTATTTTATTGTTTGCTTGTCTATTTGTTTTCCCTTTATTTATTTAATAATTAATTAATTAACTAATTAATTTAGTTAGTTAGTCAGTCAGCCAGTCAGTTAGTTAGTTAGTTAGTTAGTTAGTTAGTTAGTTAGTTA
Source organism: Protopterus annectens (assembly GCF_019279795.1). Classification (NCBI taxonomy): domain Eukaryota; kingdom Metazoa; phylum Chordata; order Ceratodontiformes; family Protopteridae; genus Protopterus; species Protopterus annectens. Next base: position 1,642,412,466 of record NC_056726.1, on the reverse strand, counting down.
GTTAGTTAGTTTTGACAGGGTAAATCACACTAGGCCCACACTAGGTCAGTAACCTATTTTCAAGGGAAACCTGGGGTGGTACTCAGGCAATTTGTTTACCTTTGGGCTAGGTGCAGAATCACTGGGTTTAAGAAAGCCCTGACTGATTGTCCCCCTCATTAGTGGGAGGTGTGGCCTGCTTCATTCCCCTCCCATCCCAATTCCCCAGCCACCCCCCCCCCAAATCTACACATTTAATGCCACTACTCTCATCTCACTTTTTAATGAAATCACAAACCTGCTTAAAGACACAGCTACATATCAAGACCATTTCCACACATTCATCCAATCCATAGCATCCATCCCAATGATATGACATCCTTAAAACCACATCACTCGCTATTTAACCTCATAGAGCACTCATCTAGTGCTCACTACCCCAGGAATACATCTGCTCAACACATAAGAACTAGCCATCTCCCACTTCTGCTAGGGGTCTGAAAATCCCACCCCACTCCCTCTCAGACAAGAGTTCCCCATCCTGATTATTTCACCTTACAGGAAACTTTAAACCAAGAGTGCACATTAATACAGAAATAAAAGACTGGCTTATGTCCAACTGCTGTTAGATATGCCAATACAGCCAGTCGTTCCTACCCCCAGGCTCTTACCTTACTGCTAAACAATACATTAAATACACTGTTTTTGCTGTATCTTGTAATAGGTTGTCTTATCTTCAGATGAGCAGCTGTCTCCTACAACTATTCTCCCTAGTCACCCTTGAGACGTTTACTGAATTTCAGTCTTTCTCTCCCTAAAACTAAGCAGCTCTGTATAAACATAGCAAGTAGCAACCCTGTAACCTGTCTGATACAACAACCCATAGAATAAAACTATTTAACACTTCTGATGATTTTGTACATTACCATAGCTCAGGACCTGACTCTTTTCTCTGGGACTAGCCCCAATCCGCTTAGCCCTGCAACAAGCAGCTTCACTATACTCCAGCCCCACGTCCATATTTTTAAATTTATTGATGAAAGCATATCATCCAACCCATCCCACTCCCATATTATAAACTCTACTGGCCAAAACATATCACCTGATGCTTCACTACCCATACCAGCCAATATAGCTATCCAATTAAAACCTAATAGATAATCAAATCATTCCAAATTGGAAAATAAAAATCTTTTTCCCCATTCTTTTTATCACCATCCTATTCAGCAGGTGAATACCAATATTTGTTTGTTGTTTTCTTCCTCCAGTTTCCTCTCTATCCTCTTCGATATTACTGTTTCACACCTCCCATCAGGCATATGGATCTACTTCCCCTAACAGTAACTTTAACTGTCTTAAGCCAATTAACTACTTATGAATCCTACTTTACCTACAATGAGAGTCTTCCATAAAAACCTACTATGAGAGTCTTCCATAAAAACCTACTTACCACCTGTCCAGAGATACAACTCCCTAATTTGGCCATCCCTTTTCAACATAGACAAAATCATACTCAAAAATAAACATTACTATCCTTCACTAAATAGAAAATCATACAGTCCAGTGCAAAAAAGTACCAAACCTACTTGTGCATAATCTCAGATCTCCACCACAAACCCCAATATACTAATAGAGAGCAGAGATGTACACCCCAAATCTGGCCCAATATTAGCCCCACCTAAACAAACCCAACACCCACCACATCCAATCCGCCTGCATAAGTATTGCCCTCCTCAACAATCCAGTAAAACAAAACAAACCCCGATTTCTTTCTCCAACCCAAAAATATATAATATCAATGCCTGAAGCATCTGTAAAAAGATATCAAACCTTTATGCACTGATTGAATTTCATCAGCTCTGTATCCTAGTTTTCACTAAATGTGGTTAAGACCTAAAATTAAAGATGAAGAAATCATTCCTCCTGGTTACCTCATCTTTAGGAAAGATAAAATAGGTAAATGTACTAGAGGTGTGGTCCCCATGTTTCAAGCCATCTTACAGATCCATAACCACCTCCCAACTACTCCGTAATACAGTACTGAAAAAATACTAATAGCCAAACTCCACCTAAACAATCAGAAATCTGTAATTATTGAAGATACATCCCACCAAATAATGCCATACATATTTCACTACTTATTATCTGGTTTCAACCAGGAAACCATCCTGCTCAGTGACCTTAACATAGATTGGATGTCTAACAAACCCGATTCTACCTCCCATAATATTAACCTTTATCATTTCACTCAACTGGTTCAACACCAACCCAATTTGACAAAGTGCTAGAAATCCATACTAGACTGTATACTCTCAAGCAACCCTGACAAACCTAATCTAACTAGCACCCTTACAGACTCTGTTGGCAATCATCACCTCATCTGCATTAACAGAGAATATCACAAGCCCCCCAGCGCTTATACTTTAACTCTGTGAGAAACAAGAAATTTTGATAAATCAATCTTTAATGACACACTTAAATAATGTGACTGTGAAAACCTTGTATATCTATCTTTAACTGAATATCTACCTATTGAAGAAGTTGTCTGTTGGTTCAATAACTCCTTCTTATCCACACTGAACTATCAAGCCCCAAAGAAACATAAAAGAGTGAAAATAAATTCTGACCCATGGCTAACCCATCAAACTAAACAACTTGTGATAAACAGAGATAGAGGCAATGACTGGAAACAATGGCAGAAAACTAGTACCCAGTCCTACCTATATAAATATCACTGCCTCAGAAACAGCAAAAAGCCACAAGTTAATTATGATAAAAATAACTTCTTCTCCACAAAACAGACCACACATACAAAAAATAAAAAAATAAAAAGATTTTTGACAAACTTTAAACAACATCCTAAAACCAAGCAGAAAACCCACCCCATCTGAAAATTAAACAAACACTTCAAATCCAGTACTCTACTTAAGTCAAACAATAGCAACCTATATCCACTTTGCACCCCAACTCAACTTAACAATATCAGTCTCAACAAAAAGCTGAGATGCCTTATCAAATCCTCTAAAGCCAGCTATGAAGGCAGAATTGCGGCTGACACCAAAAACAACTACAGAGCCTTCTATAGCTATATCAGAAACCTCCAAGGCAATGCCCAGATTTGCTCTGAGTTATTGCACAATGGCATCTCCTATAATGAGCAAACAGATATAGCCAACATACTGGCTGACAGATTCAGTGCCAGCTTCACCCCCCCCCAAGGGCCCTATCACAATACCAGAAAAAAGCCTGGTACCAACCATTTCTGCAGCACAGGTAAAAGCTGCATTATCCAAAGCCAAGAATTCAGTGTCCATGGGACCAGATAATATTCCTGTCTGCATCCTACATGAGCTACAAAACAAACTGGCACCACATCTGTGTGCCCTGTTCAATGACAGCCTTACCGCAGGCTATGTCCCTAAAGAATGGTGCACTGCTACAGTCATCCCTCTCCATAAAGGAGGAGCAAATACAGACCCTGGGAACTATCGCCCCATTAGCTTGATGAGTCTGATATGCAAAGCTATCATCATGGACCTGCTTAACCACGATATAGGCAATTTTCAGACTCTTGACCTCACACAGTTTGGATTTGTCAAGGGGAGATCTTACCTGCTGAACCTGGTTGACTTTTCCAAGGCAGTCACCAAGGCTGTGGATGAGGTAAGACAGTGCATACAGCCTACCTCGACCTGGCCAAGGCCTTTGACACCATTCCCCACTCAGGTATCATTGATAAACTCACCAAACTTAACATCAATCCTTACATCACTAGGTAGATTGCAAATTGGCTCAAAGACAAGACCCACAGAGTGAATGTTGTGGATTCCAAGTAAGTCAGACTATCAACCAGTCACAAGTGGAGTCCCGCAGGGCTCGGTCCTGGGAACTTTCCTGTTTGGCATCTACTTCTCAGAAATCCAGGCCTAGACAGAAGGACTCTGGCTGACCAAGTTCACTGATGACTTGCAAGCTAAGAGTCATTATGAACTCCCCCAGTGATGCAGACATCCTACAAAAGGGCCTCTCTGAGACCAATGACTGGTGTCAAAACCATGGCTTGAAGCTTAACACCAAAAAATGCATTATCATCCCCTTTGGAAAATACTCAGTTCCCACAAATTACCACTTTGATGGGAGCCCATTGAACACTGAAGGGTCCATAAGAGATCTGGGCACCCAGGCCGACAGTCACCTCATCTTCAACCACTACATTGCCACTGTGGTCAGAAAGTCCTTCTACATGGCACATCTTATAACCAAAAGTTTCAAATCTAGGAAGAAAGAGGTCATCATCCCTCTATACTCATCTTTCATTAGACCAATCATCGAATATAACGCCCCATTTGGCATGTACCTGTCCAGACACCTACAACAGCTGGAAAGGCCACAAAAGTACCTCATAAAAGGGATCCTAGGCCTTAAACACATGTCCTACACAGACAGACTCAAGAAACTTCAGCTGTTCTCAGCATCTTATCATCTACTTATAGGTGATCACTTCTTGACTTACAAAGCCATGTCCGACCCAGCCGTACTTGAAATGCTGCACCTAAAGAAACCCTAATCTCTCCACACACATGCTCCAGAGATCACAACCTCATTACCACAACTAACAGAACATGCTGGAGGGACAGGTTCATCTCCCAAAGATTGCCCATACTCTGGAATAAGCTTCCCATTCATGTCAAGCAGAGCACCTCGCTAGCCCTTTTCAAGAGAAATCTTGACAAGTGGATGGGTAACAGAAAGTTCACCTCAGGGATCACTCCAGTTGCCCTACTGGATAGGGCACTGTGAACTAACATCGGGTGGGATGGTGCCTGGGCAACTTTTTTGGGCTAGGCTTATAAAGGCACCAGGGCCATTAGCCTAGTACACACCTATGAGCCTATGAATATAGCCACTGGCACCATTTTATACCCTCTATATCCAAAATAATAGATCTAGTACAGAAAACTACATCCCAGCAGTATGAAAAGCTTCCTTCAAAATGTCATTATACAAAGGTGGTGTATCTACTGAAATGTCAAGCTATCACAGTAAAACAATCCTTCCTCCCCTATTCAAAGTACTTGAAAAATGAACACATCAGCAACTACTAGCCTTTCTACTTGACCACCAATTATGTTTGCCTACCCAACATGATCTTTGACCCCACCACAGCACTGAAACTGCCCTACTATATTTCTTAGATACAATTAATCAAAGTACAGACTTGTCTAATTTTTTCTTCTCCCTTTTCCTGGACTTTCAAAAGCCTTTGACACTGTCTCACAACAACTAACTCATTCAAATACTAAATTTTATAGGCCTCACAACATCATCAACAACTTGGTTCACCAGCTACCTAAACAATCACAGCCATTCTGCAGAATGGAATGACTCCCACTCCACGTTTTTTAGTCATGATAGGTGCACCCCATACTTGGGCCAATATTTTTCAGTGTCTTTATTAATGATGTGCAAGAATCAGAACTGACCATCATAATACAATATGCTGATGACACAGCTTTATTTTGCTCAATCCTACCTTAGAAACCATCACACAGGAAGGAAGATTTCACCTTTGTAGAAACCTGGCTAAATAAACCTTAATTGCTCTTAAGCCCCAACAAAACCAAATGGACCCTATTCCTTCCTAAAAATATAAATCAAAATAACAAAGCAACACAGAAAACATCACCAACACACAACTGTTAAGAGTTGTCATTGATAAGTTAAAATTTGATCTACACATTGACACTGCAATCAAAAAAAAACACACACACTGTAGAGTAGGTTGTCTTTACAGAGCAAAGCACCTGCTAAGTGTTCATGGCAAAAAAAAAAAAATTAATGCCATCCCCCTTCTTCCTACCATCTTATATGCTGCAACAATATTTACAAATCTCCACTCTTCCACCAAACACAAACTAAAAAATACCTACAGCAAAATTAGCAAATTCACCGACAGCCTCCCAAACTCCCATCACTCAAGGCACACAAAATACTTCAACACCCACTTAAAATACCCAGACTGTCAAATCTCATTCAATGACATGTACCAAATAGAACCATACGATCCCCAGAACTTAAACCACAAGGACAAGAACCAAGAATAATAAAGGAAGTAGAAGTCTTCTACCCTCTCTTCTCTATGGAGCCCCTCTTTTAACCAATCTGTCTATTTCCAACATCTCAAAACTTGAAACTTGCTATAATAAGATCTCTAAATTCGCAACCAAATCCAAAACCTCAACTCACCACTGCCTTACCCTTAGATCTCTAAATTGGCTTGAACTTCCCAACCACCTGGACTACCTCCAACTAGCCACTGCTCACAAACTAATATTTTACCCAGACTCATGCCCTGCCTTAATAAACATCCTTCCACCATACACTCCAAACAGATCTCTGAGATCTGAACACCAAAACCTTATCTCCATCCACAAACCTAAAGCCTGCCGCCAACTTCTACTCTCCTTCTCTCTAGGTAAAAAATGGAACTCTCTCCCTCCTTCTCTTAGGACTATATCTAACTCCGAATCCTTCAAGACCCTACTTCTCAAATACCTGTCATCCAAATGGAAATGTTCCTGCTCTCACCAGATATAATTTCCAGGGATCTCTTTCCCTGAACTCTGCACTTCCTGGCCCTTTCTTACCTCCATGATTTTCCTGACATTTCTAACTTTCTCCTGACTCCAACTTTTTTTCAGTCTGGAAAAAAAAAAAAAAAGTTTTTGGGCACATCTATGTATTTTTGTTATTTTACTCTGCACTGTATTGCTTCATTATGTTTGCTCTTCTTGCACATTTTATGTAAATGTATTTCCTGACTGCTTGAATCTTACTCTTGTATTATACCATTAACTTTATGTAACCATGTTTCATTGTATTGCTTGTGGAGCTTTTCTCCCCGGGCCTCCACTGAAAATGGGCACTTCTTGGCCCAGTGGACTTCCCCGGTAATCAAACTGAAATAAATAAATAAATAAAGTAAACAGCCAAACTCCACAGGTACGAAAAGTAAAATTTATTGAGTGCTTTCTTCTCCAAATACAAGACTTCTTCAGAATAAATTAACAGAGCACAAACTTCCCTATATACACACACAGCCTCCTGCACAAGAATTAATTGAACACTAATCAAGTCCCCACCCTTAATTAATACAAGTGACATAAAACAAAAAATCCTGACTGAATCTCATGAAAACACTTCATAAAAACTAAAATGTATTCATACTAATAACATTAAGACCTGAAGAATAATAATTTAGCCCATTGTATTCATGAAATAAAGCCCTTATATTGACATACATTAAAACTGCTAAATGCAAAAAACAGATTTTAATTTCAGTAAGGGACAAAGTGTAATTCTATCATTGAGTCCAGGATAGATGGAAGTATTCAATCTAACCTGCCATTTCATTTCTAAAAACTCAAGATAGTCATCAGAATGACCCCCCCTCTTGACCCAAGGTCTACATTATCAATCACAAAGTGTGGTTAGGATGGTCTCTAATATGCCTGAACAAGGCATTGTTTTCATTTTTGTTAAGAATGTCATAATTGTGCTGATACACTCTGTGTGCTTAATGGCCCTCTTGGTCTTACCCACATATAACCCTTCGCAGAGTTGGCACATAGCAACATAAACTATCCCCTTAGAATAACAAAAATATTTTCTCCTTGGTTTTATCACCCCAAAATGGGGAATTCTGACCTGTTTTGGTTCCAACATAAACTTACACTGAGGGCACCTACCGCATTTAAAACAACCACCTTCCATAAAAGGTGCATGAACTCTTTCCAACATACCTTTAAATGAGGTCTCCTTCTTATATACAATAGTAGGAGTGCTACCCAGCACAGTAATTAACTCTTTTTCTAGTGTAAATACATTCCAGTGTTTGAAAAAAAATGTTACGAATATCAAAAAGGTTTTTTGTAAGTGGTAACACTAAAGCCCTCTCAAAGTTGTTAGCCTTTTCAAGGGAAGCATTTTGTCCCATCCCATCTCTGTTACCCAAAAGAATACAGTAAACACCACCAGTTTTCTTGTTGACAACCTCGTACATGATATTTTTAACAAATTGTTCAGGGTAGCCCGTTTTTGTTAACATCCCTAGTAGTGCCATACATTCATCAATGAATTTGTTGTTTTCCGACACCATTCTAGCTAGTCTCACATATTGCCCTTTAACTAGGGCCTTCTTCTGATATATGGTATGCCAACTGTCATAATGCAAAAGCATGTTCGAATACGTGGGCTTCCTATATAATACAGACGTAAACATTTTGTTGTTGTAGTCCTTTCTTAAAGTAACATCTAAATAGTTAAGCCTATTGTCATCAACATTCATCATGAATCTCAAGAATGAGGTCATGTTGTTAAGATATACAAAAAAACTCTCCAATTGCTCACTCCCTTCTTTTCACAACAGGACTATATCATCCAAAAAACAACCATAGAGTACCCAAGAATTCCTATAAGGAGAATTCAGGACAAACATGTCTTCCCATTGAGCTAAAACTATATTATCAAATACTGGGGCACAGCAAGCACCCATAGCCACCCCCTGTGTTTGCTTAAAAAGCTGCCCTTCAAAAATCAGGAAATTGTTATCTAATACAAGTTCCATGCATGTCCTAAATGTAAGAATAGTGTTGTGATCTAAATAGGTGTTAGTACACAAAAAAATCATAAAAACATTCAATTCCCTGATCATGTGGGATCACAGGAAATAGGTCACAAATGTATATGGTAACCATAAGTAACCTATCATCATATAAGTCCTGCCTTGTCTTTGATAAGATGTCCCAGGACATTGTGAACAAGAAGGGTCTTTGCGCTAATACATTCTTCATTTTATGGTCAATGAATTTGGCCAGACAAAAGGTCTTGGATGCTTTAGCATCCACAATCGGGCAGAGTGATGGATTATTGACACTTTTATGAATCTTGGGAATTCCGAAGATGGTCGGAATCCTAGGATGGGTTGTACTCAGGAAGACATGTTCCTCTAAGGTGATCTGCCTGTTAGCTCATCAATCACTAAGTCTATGTTCCTGTATGCAATTCTGAGCTCATTGCAGAAAATTTCCATATAGGTGTCATTATATAAAATATTTAATAATTGATTAGTGTTTAATTAATTATTGTGCAGGAGGTTGTGTGTGTATATATAGGGAAGTTTGTGCTCTGTTAATTTATTCTGAAGAAGTCTTGTATTTGGAGATGAAAGCGCTCAATAAATTTTACTTTTCGTACCTGTAGAGTTTGGCTGTTTACTTCTACTTCATTTATTATCCACAGAACTTAAATTAACTTTTGCTAATACATATAATAATTTTCTAATTGACTTGCTATTCTGTGTCAGAATCTATAAGACATGGAACAGACTTTTAAACCCCATCAAGCTTTTAAGTAACTTGCAGCAATTCAAACCTAAAATATCACCTGGCAACTAATAAACTATCCAACTATACCACACCTGAAGTCTGAAGCATGCGATCCTAACTCTGTGCACTATGGATACCATACAAGTGTAATAATATACATGAGTGGACAGGTGATCTGCTGTGGTGACCCCTAACTGGGAAAAGCCGAAAGAAGAAGAAGAAGAAGAAGATTCTACTCACAATTTCTTAAAAGCATTTATTTCCTTGATCTGATACCTTTGTAAATAAGGCTTATTGATTTTCCTTGATCTGATACCCTTTGTAAATAAGGCTTGTTGGCTGTTTGCTTTGAAATACTTTGTAAATAATATGTAGTGACAGTTTTTCTTTTGAATTGTCAACATGTATTTTTATCATTGTTTCAGAACTTTTCTCCCATGACTTCTGCTGAAAATGGACATTTTAGTTCCCAGGCAGACCTTCACAGTAAACAAAATCAAATAAATAAATAAAACATACTAGGGAATGTTAGGGCTAGGACACAGTGGAACTTCCCTTACTGTTTTTGCTTAGGGGGTGCTAGAAAGAATTTCCTTCAGTGGGTGGAGACAGTTGGAGGATTGAATACCGAGTGAGTTGTTACCTTCTTTCAGTACTAGGTCTCTGTTTCAGCAAAGATGGGAGAAAGATATCCCATTTATCAATAATTTGTGTTCTAAGAAGGTGGTTTACCTTTAGAGACTTGTAGCATCTTATTAAAGAAGCAGATCTACTTGGGTTGCAGTCTCTTTCTTGGGCAGACGCTATGGATCATATCCCTGCTTTAAGATTGATTTGGTTGGGCACTGAACATTTTTTGTGACATGACTTCAGACATTCAATTTGTTAAATTATTTTTTTCTGAACTTAAAAGCCAAACTGCATACTCATCCTTGAGTTATATTTTTGTTGAGAACTTCCTCTGTTCTGAAGAAAAGACTGGGAGATTTCGATATGATTTACTGTTGAAATCAGATGTAAGACAATATTTTCCTCCTTTATGTTCTGCTGTACATAGTATTACTAAGATTTTTGATGACAGAAAGATCTGGACTCGTGCACAGGATGTGTTGGTTACATTAAAGGAACATAATGCAATTTCATCAAATAATTCTTCTGTGATTAATATACAGGGGGTTATTCATAGATTCATAGGTAGGTACTAGGTTATTGGCCCTAGGGCCTATATAAGCCTAGCCAAAAAGGTACCCTGGCTTTCGCCACCCAAGAAAATTATTTTCCTTTGCCCCTGTTGAGCAGAGCCACAGAAGTGATCCCTGGGGTGAATTTCCTTCTTCTTTCGGCTTTTCCCGGTTAAGGGTTGCCACAGCGGATCACCTGTCTGCTCATGATTGGCGGTGGAGTTTTACAGTGTCGAGTTGCCAGCCCAACGCCCAACCTTCCACAGAAGGCACACACATGCATACACTCAGACCTAGGGCCAATTTAGAGTGTCCAATCCACCTACAGCATGTCTTTTGTGTGTGTGGGAGGAAACCGGAGCCCCCAGAGGAAACCCACGTGACCACAGGAAGGACATGCAGACTCTGCACAGAAGGCACCCCAGCTGAGAATCGAACCAGAGAACCTCTTGCTGTGAGGTGGCAACGCTAACCGCTCCACCACTGTGGCTGCCCCCTGGGGTGAATTTCCTATTTCCCATTAAATCATCAAGATTTTTCTTGAAGAGTGCTAATGAGGGGCTTTGTTTGATATAGATCGGTAGTTTGTTTCCGAGTATGGGAAGTCTCTGGAACAGGAATCTATCCCTCCAGAATGTTCTGTTTATTGTGGTTGCAAGGTTTAGGTCCCTAGACCATGTAGCTCAGAGGGATTGGGATTTCTTTAAGTGGAGCATGTCCAACAGCTCTGGGTTTGACATAGCTTTGTATGTTAGGCAGAGATCACCTCTGAGTAGGTGATATGCGATGGAGTAAAGCTGAAATTTTTTGAGACGGTCTCCATAGGGCATCTGTTTGAGGCCAGTAATCATCTTTCTGAGGTATTTCTGAGGCCTTTCCAGTTTTTGTAGATGTCTTGTGAGGTACATACCAAAAGGGGCATTGTACTCCATAATGGGTCTAATGAGTGATGAGTAGAGGGGAACAATTACCTCTTTTTTCCTTGATGAGAAGCCTTTTTTGATGAGGTGTGCCATGTAGAAGGATTTCCTGACTACTGTGGTGATGTGATTATCAAAGGAGAGATTACTGTCCACCTGTGTCCCAAGGTCTCTTATCACACTTTTGGTGTTAAGTAGACTACCACCTTTGTGGTAGTTCATGGGTACAGAGTTTTTACCAAAAGGGATGACAATGCACTTTTTGGCATTGGGGAAAAACCCGGTTCCCATGAATTACCACATTAATGATAGTCCACGGAACACAGAAGGCGTTATAAGACATCGGGGAACACAGGTTGACAGCAGTCTCTGTTTTGGCCACCAAATTGCCACTGTGGTCAGAAAGTCCTTCTATGTGGCACATCTCATTACTAATGGTTTTGCATCCAGGAAGAAAGAGGTCATTGTCTCCCTCTACTCTTCCCTCATTAGGCCAATCATTGAGTACAATGCTCCCTTTGGCATGTACCTCACTAGACACCTGCAACAACTATAGAGGCTGCAAAAGTACCTCACAAAGAGGACCCTAGGCCTTAAACAATTGTCCTATATGGACAGACTCAAAAAGCTCAAACTATACTCTGTATCATATCGCCTACTTAGAGGCGATCTCTGCTTGACTTACAAAGCCATGTCTGACCCAGCTCTAATAGAAATGCTACATCTAAAGAAATCCCAATCCCTCCACACCACATGCTCTGAAGACCTCAACCTCATTACCACAATTAACAGAACATGCTTGAGGGTCAGGTTCATAACCCAGAGACTGCACATGCTATGGAAAAGACTTCCCATACATGTCAAGCAGAGCACCTCGCTGACCCTCTTCAAGAGAAATTTGATGAGTGGATGGGAAACAGAAAATTCACCCTGGTGATAACTCCAGTGGCTCTACTCAACAGCGGCACTGAGAACTAAGGTCAGGTGGCACTATGCCATGGTAATCCTATGGCTAGGCTTGTAAAGTCCCCAGGGTCATTAGCCTAGTATACACCTATGAACCTATTAGTAATAGTGGACCCTAGCCAATCTATACTGGCTCCCAGGCATTGGAACAGGAACTGTTAAAAAACACTTGGATTTCATTTCCAATAATTATAAAGGCAACTTAATATTAGGAGGAGATTTTAACTGTATATTTAATATTTCTGAAACTACAAATAAAAGACCACTGTGTACATCTGCTGTATCAAAAGCTTTAAACAAGTGGGTAGAATAATTTCATCTTGTAGATACTTTCAAAGTTAAAGAAGATAAGTCTTTGTTATTTTCCCATCAAGATCACAGATTTGGTACCCAAACTAGAATAGATCAAATATTTGCTGCCCATGACATACACGCTAAAATCATTAATTTCTCAATCACTCCCTACCCCTTTTCAGACCACAATTCATGCATTTATATTACGCTGTTGAAAACTCAAACTGTCGACAGCATAATAATTGACATGAAAATGTCCAAACCCCTGAGCATCGAACACACACAAAAAAAAATAAAACACCCAAACACAACACAAATTGCTCTACGCAGGGGGGGCAAGTCCCCCTGCATGCCCACACCCCCCCACTACTTAAATATACCAACTCCGAGATCACACTACATTGCAGTAAATGGAAATCTCCCCTTACTGAGATTTCCGTTTACACGCACAATGACTTTCGCTTTCGACATTTTGTTGCCGACAATATCAGCTTTGATTATTGTCGGCCTTTGACAGGGTGAAGTAGACCCCAATTCACTGATACTAAAACTTCAAAATGGGTACAACCCATTAATCTTTAACTCCAGAATTCCAGCATATATAACTAAAATTATAAAGAGTTCAAACCCTGGTTATTATCTGAATTACAGTTCTTCTTAGATATTTATTACACCACAGAGATAAGTAAAACAATGATATGGGACTCATTAAAAGCTTACATATATGGTAAAACCCTAATTTGGTATAAAAAAAAAATCAGAGAATGGGATTCTGAATGATTAGATCTACAATCCAAACTTTTGTCAGTAAAGCTGAAAAAAAATCAAAATCATTTGGAGATGAAAAAGAAAGTACAAGTATTAAACAATAAATATGATGAAATTATAACACATAAAACTAGTTTAGCTTTAGAAAATCTAAAAATTAATACCTTGGCCACTTCTCCCAAATATCTACATAATTTATCCACAAGAATCAAAATACAATCAAAAGCTAATAACATTAAAAGTACCTTCCATGAAAAGAAAGGGAAAAATGTCTCGGACATAGGTGACATTCTTGATGCTTATAGAAATCACTATATGGAACATTTCCAAAAAGAAAATATACATATTGATCAATTAATTCTAGATTAAAAATGTTCTAATATAAAAAAATACCAAAAAAATTAAAACTAGATCTACAAGCACCCATATCCTGCAAAAAAATTACAGATACAATAAAAGAGGGTAAAAATAATAAAGCTCCAGGTATAGATGGCATACTTATGGAACTATATAAACTTTTTCCTACAAATATACTATCCCTCTTCCATAAAACTCTCTTAGAAATTCAGTCACAAGCTTTAATACCACCCTCTTGGAGATATTCCTTAATCACACCAATCCTAAAGGAAAACAAATCCCAAAACATCTGTACCTCATATAGACCTATATCATTATCAGATAATGACTATAAGATATTTATGACAATATTAACTAACAGAATGAAAATATCAGTATCCAAAACAATAAATAACAATCAGACTGGATTTATATATCATAGACACACACATGACAATATTAAAAGGATAATTTCTCTTATAGATTATGTTAATAAAGAAAATAAACACTCATAACTGGCTTAGATATAGAGAAAGCCTGTGATTCCCTAAACTGGGACTATTTATTCAAAATCCTAATGCTATTTGAATTTCCTGCATCCTTTGTTTATCTCCTAAATAATATATATACAAATAATTTAGCGTATGCCAAGTTAGGTTCTTTTACCTCTGAATCTGTACTTATAAGAAAAGGCACTAAACGAGGATACCCCATGTCACTGATTCTATTTGCTCTCACTATTGAAATATTGGCAGATCCATTTCATAATATAAAAATCAAAGGAATAGATGTTTATGAACAATACAATTCTAAAGTAATGCTATTTGCTGATGACATACTACTAACATTATCTAATACAAAAGAGACATTAGAAGAATTAGATATATCAATTGACAAATTTCACATAACTTCAAGACTCCATTTCAATAAATCAAAATTTTTATTTTTAAATAAAAAAAAAAAGAACTGCAGACTAAGGGGGATCACATCATAGGGAAACAAGAGTCTAACTTAAAATATCTAGGAATTGAGTTATGCAAGAATAATAATGAATTAGTCTCAAAAAATTACAATAATATCATCAATACAATTAAAATCTCTGTGGGAAATGCAACAAAATAATATTAACATTTGAAGATAGACTACATTTAATAAAAATGGTTTTACTGCCCAAGATCCTATATTTAGCCTTGGCAATACAACTGTTACCAGAAAGGAATATACTTAAAGAAATAAATTAATGCCTAATAAAATTTTTATGGTTTTTCAAAAGAAACAGAATAGCTTTAATACATCATATCACACCATGGAGACAGGGAGGATTAAACTTTCCTGATATAGAAACATATATAAAAGCATCAATATCTAAAACAATCTCAGATTGAATAAGTCCAAATTACTCTGCAAATTGGAAAGAATTACTAACTGTAATATCAATAAATGAATTTGATTTACAAAAAAAAAATTCAAATAACAGAGAAAAACAATTTGCCATGGCACATAGTATTTATTAGTATGCAATATAACATAACTAAACCCACTAAAACTTGATACAATATACATCCTATACACAATACTGGAAAGTTTTTTAATTGGAATGCTTGCACAAAGCATTCTTAACCCCAGATAGAATCAGTAAAATTAGTTCTTCCATAAAAGGAATATGTTGGAGATGTGAGCAAGTACACAATGCAGATTGGAACCATATTTTCTTTGACTGTGTTAAAATTAAGCCAGTTTGGAATGGTATTACTAACTTTCTACAAGCTTTATTTAATGGATCATATTATTTAACTAAATCTCTTGTATTATTAAATATGAACGAAGGTCCTTATTTGAATAGGTCAAACATGTATCTAGTATGGACTATACTTGCAATTTCAAGGAAGTGTATAATAAGAAGATGGAATACAAACACAATACCAACTTTGGAAGACTTCTACAGCCTACTGAAGACCACATCATTATTGGAAATTAAAATTAAAGAACTAAGAATTTATCCAAAGCCATTTATCAACAACCATTGGGGAAAAGTCTTATCATTGATTGACACTATACAATAATTGATCAGACACTCTGATAATGGATTAGACATACTTATAAAGTAACTGTATACATAAAGATCTGTTATAGTGTCAGGCTAATGTAAATAGTGTCCATAGTTATTTAAGATGTTATGTATAAACACTATGGAATTCATTCAAATGTATTTGAAAAATAAAAAAAAGTTTGAGAAAATGTATATCAGCTTCATTTTTAATTGTGTTTGTACTTCTCTCTCCCACATCCTCTTTACATAATTTTCATTGCATGGATTTATTCATTTTTTGTTTATTGTTTTGTTTCTCTACATTGGTTTTATGCTTATATGCAGCAGCAGCATTATGACCTGTAGCAATCCTTCTGGCAAGTGCTGATGGCCCACCACCAGCACCATCACCAGAAGTACACAGCACATCTGGATGCCAGCCTGCAGCAGTCGCATCCACGTCTGTCCTGCCTGTACCACATGCTTCAGATAGTCATGCTCCAGATGCTAGATCAGCTGCATCTGCTGGTAGCAGTGCCATTGGAGGTAAAATGTTTGTCACCTGTCAGCAAATGGCAGACATTGTGGGGATGATTATTCACAGGAGTTGGGATGTATACATTGACTGAATGGAGAATATCCTTCAGCAACTCATTGAGTCATGTCCCTGCCCAACAATGTCTCCACCATACGAGGCAGGACCAATGGTGACAGTATCCAGGGTGATGATTGACATCCTATTGGGTTGTAGCTGGCAGGAGCTGCCACTGCTGACACACCATGTTATCCTCCATCTTAGTATCCCCCTCTTTTTTGTCGATGCCCACCCTATTGGTTCTTTAATCTTCCCCTCAACATTGTTGTCCTTTTCACTGATGTCTCATTCATGATTGTGTTCCCTCTCCCTCAATGTGTTACCACACACCCCATCAGTTAGATAAATCTTTCCTGCTACCTAGCCTAACTATATTACCTTCCTTCCCTAACTTACCCTCTCTTTATACATAAAAAATGAGGACATATAAGGCACACACACACACACACACACACACACACACACACACACACACACACACACACACACACACACACACACACACACACACACACACACACATACACAAAAAAAAATTACCCCACTTTCCTCACTTCCACCTCCTGCTTATTTCTGAGTTCTTCACCTTCTGTTCTACGCTGTACTTGCTTTGCCTTTTCGTCTCTTTCCTAGCCTCCCATTTCCAAACTCTAATTCCCTCAAAGATTAGATAAATGCACCTCAGACATGCCAAACTAGGGCTTCCAAACCACTTATCTTTTGTGATTGTACTCTTTGTGATGGGCCACAAAGAGTACAGATGATGCTCGTGTATAACCAAAGAGAATTACCACTGCTTGTTGTGTAGAAAGCATCTCAGCTGCCATGTTCAAAATTTACAAATGTGTTGGCCTCAGATGGCACTGGCCATGCACATAAGCTGAGCATTATCTTGTGGCAGTTTGCACATACTACAAAGGGTATGAGTGTTAGGATGTAACTACTTCCCCCTGCAGCAAATTAATAATGACTATGCCTGTAAATGACAGATTCCACCAAAAGTAGGTGTCTTGATGGGTCAGTTTTGACTTTATTTATTCTTTCACTCTACAAGTGAGTAATCACAAACTGCTGTGTGCTTCCCTAACATTGTTTGTCTTACTGCTTCTGGAGCTCAACCTGCAAAAGAAATGCTTTGCATACGATAAGTGGTGAGGGTTGTATGTTCAAGTCCTCTTAAGGTTGTATGCTTTTTTTCTTCATTCTGCAAATGTAATGTGTAACTACCAAATGTTGCATGTTTCCCTGATATTGTTTATCTCGCTGCTTTTATAGCTTAACCTGTGAATGAATCACTTGGTACACTATAGGGGGTGATGGCTGTTGGTTCATATCCTATAGGAGTTGCATATATGCACATTATTGATACAGGAGAATGCCGTTTCCTTTCCTGACATTTGCATTATAGTACATGTACAGTGATCAGACTCTGCTGATAAACTACTTGCTTTGGTTGATAAATCAATACTTTATCCCACCCATTCTGTGTTCTTTTGCATTGTTTATCATTAGTTAGTTGACATTTTTTATCTCTGTTTCATATTTCATTATCTATTGTCTTCAACATCTCTGACTGTTCATCCCTAGTTTGCAGCCTTGTCTAAGTTATATGTTAGCTTGTGTGGTCCTACTACTGTGTCTACCCTCCCACATTAATTATATTTCCCTTACTACCTTGCAAACATTATATTCTCTCCAAACATTTAAATGTGTTTGCTAGTTTTGTTTTAAAATATGTGTCTCTGGATCCCACCCTTATGCTAATCTGACTTTCAAAGTCCCTCCTCCCCTTCTTTCATTGCCATTGCTTTCCATGTATCCATAATACTTATCTGCAAACATATATATATATATATATATATATGGGTCAACTTTGTTTCATTGAAAGCTCATTTCACTGAATTTGAATTCATCCTGACCAAATTTGCTGAAAGCTCAAATTGCTGAAAACACATTTCACCGAAGTGAGTGCAGGAAGAATGTGTAAGGTCACAGCACTGTGGAAAACAGGGGATTTTTCCCTTTTCCCAACTGCTGTGCAATCTCAGAGTTGGTATATATGTATACAATTATCAGGGCATGTGGGCAGGTGTGGGGGGCCTTCAAAAACACAGTGTTTGTTATCTGTTTCTGTTTTTTGACATTTCAAAACATTAGTTGTCTAATCTGAACCTTCTGATGATTGACATTTTGAAAGTTTGACTTTTTAAATTAGATCCATACACACACACACACACACACACACACACACACACACACACACACACACACACACACACACACACACACATATCTATCTATCCATCTGTATGTATGTATATATACACATATATAGATTAGATATAGATATAAAATATATATATTTGTAGGTTCATAAGTGAGTAATAGGCAGACAACACTAGGGCCATTTCAAGCCTAACCATGTTTCCTAAGTGTATTGGGCAGGTTTTGATGAAATAGGTTTTTATAGGGGGGTATATATAACTTGAGCATGAGTGGTCAGGCTTTACCATATATCTCATTATTATGACCATGTTGGGCTGTCACATACCTTCATTGTCTTGCTACATTTGTGAAAGTGAGATCTTATTGAGCAGCCTTAAGGCTCATGCTCAACAATCGGCCATTGCTGCTGCTCCTACTTCCATGCGGCTGCGCTATAGTCCCACAGTCCCACTGTTTTTCGGCCACTACTGCTGCTCCTACTTCCATGCGGCTGCGCTATAGTCCCACAGTCCCACTGTTTTTCGGCCACTACTGCTGCTCCTACTTCCATGCGGCTGTGCTATAGTCCCACAGTCCCACTGTTTTTCGGCCACTACTGCTGCTCCTACTTCCATGAGGCTGTGCTATAGTCCCACAGACCCACTGTTTTTCGGCCACTACTGCTGCTCCTACTTCCATGCGGCTGTGCTATAGTCCCACAGTCCCACTGTTTTTCGGCCACTACTGCTGCTCCTACTTCCATGCGACTGCACTATAGTCCCACAGTCCCACTGTTTTTCGGCCACTACTGCTGCTCCTACTTCCATGCGGCTGTGCTATAGTCCCACAGTCCCACTGTTTTTCGGCCACTACTGCTGCTCCTACTTCCATGCGACTGCGCTATAGTCCCACAGTCCCACTGTTTTTCGGCCACTACTGCTGCTCCTACTTCCATGTGGCTGTGCTATAGTCCCACAGTCCCACTGTTTATATTGCCTCACTTGACTGCCTGCATTCATTATAAATAAGCATCAGGGTTTGTCACACAAATTCAATAAACTGAGGAAGGCTGGCCATGATTGTGGATACAACTTTTCTGAACCCCAAAGTATGTATCTTGATTACACACTTACAGTAAACACATGGAAGCTATATTGCATGTATATCATTCATTTTATATTTGTAGATTTCTCTTCTCTTTAAATTAATCTTTTAATCTCTGTCTTAAAAAAGACATGTGTGGAAAGCCCAATGACATTTTCCTTCATAAAGTTCAATAGACAAACAAAAGCAAAAAGCACAAGCTATGTTTATGAACCCTTGCAGAAGGTGGCATCTGCTTGTTTAATACACACACATATAAATTTCAACACTACCTAGTAAAGCTGTGGCTGTTGTTTAGATATGCATGGATAGATCAGCTAGACTAAGGTAATCCCCGTTCCTGACCCACAAGGCAATGCATGGCTCTTAAATATTTAATGTACTAATACAAACTTATAGAGTGCTACACAAGAATTCTTAGGTATTTTCACATGGAAACCTGAGTTTATTTCAGACAGCAATCTAATCTTCCTAGATGAGCTGTTATTAGTGAACAACTTTTATATAAAATCCATTTCCAGTTGCACTGTGTATTATTTTCATCCTGGCTAAAGGTATTTAACCTCCCATGATACTAAGAAAATATTATTAATCTAATACTTTGTTCTAGTGGCAATGCTAGGATTGTATTCTGAAATGCAATTAATTAATTATAGCCAAACTGCTGCCTTTGAATGTAACTTAAGGCTTGTAGAAGTTAATACACTATATATGTTCCAGCATTAAATGTTTATATCACGGATGATGTTTTGCTTTTACAGTTATCTCAAGGGCAATAATCTGGCATTTTTGGTGTTAAATAGCAGGATGCACTTACATGACAGAAAAATTAATGTGCTCCAATATGTAGATATCTCTGTTTCTATTCCACAGTGCTAAAACTATTAAAAAAGTTGTAGATAACCTATGACTGAGTTCACTAGGTAGACAACCCACAGAAGACTACTGCTCCGAAGATGACAACCGGCCTATTAGTTGGAAAGCAAATCAGAGAAACCATGGATATATATATATATATATATATATATATATATATATATATATATATATATATATATATCAATACCAGATGTCTTCAAACCGGTTATCATACTAAATTGTTGAGTCATGCACTTACCACGGCCCTACAGTGCTAAAGTAGATCAGCTTCGAGACCTATTTTACTCTTTCTGTCCAAGAGGATCATAAAAACCCTGGGCATACTATTCAGAGTGAATTGATATCTCCTAACAACTAAATTCTAGCTAACAGAAGGTCTCCTACCAGCAAAAAAAGGCTGACACCTTGCATTGGTTTGACTTGGCTTGATGCACTTTTTCTTTCTGAAAGCATGGCATTTCATTATTGTCACCTAGGAAAATGCTAGACTTGTGGTCCAATCAGTTAGTCAGAGTATATTGTTTCCAAGTTGCTGTATTCTAATTGTTTTCCTCTTAGTGTGTAGTATGATCTGGCACTTTACTTTTACTTTATGGACCAGCAGCTGTGGGCAACCAAGCCAAACATACTATTGCAAAACTGACATTAGCCTACAACAGAAGCATTAAATTTGGTTATGGCCTCACATCATTATCTTCACCTCCCAAACCAAGGCAAGATCACTCTGCAAATAATTATAAATGTTAGTACCAGTTATCCTTTCTATAACTCAAATTTATAAACAATGCTATAGAACAACTTGTTACCACTCCCACAAGAGGGGAAAACATACTGGACCTGATCATCACCAACATGGGGACTCTATGCTCCAGACCAGAAGTATATCCCTCACTGGTAAGATCAGACCATAAACTAATCTCACTGGATATTCACATCGCGACCCCACCCCCTGCCCAGAAAACCACAGTGAAAAACTTCTCTAAAGCAAATTTCACACTCTTCAAAACTGAGGTGGAATCCTTCAAAGCCCCCGGGCCTGTGGAAAATACGGCCGAGACCGCAGAATCCTTTATAAATGCATCTATGAACACCTTCAGGAATGCATGGATCATGCAATCCCAAATAAAACCAAGACCCAATCCTCCAAAGGCAGATGTCCTGTCTGGTGAACCCCAGCCATAAACAAACTATACAATAGAAGGAGGAAGCTACTACATGATAGAGCAAAATCCCAAAAGGGAAGGCATCTCTGATCAGTATTAGCAAAAAACTATGGGCACTCATAAAATCGTCTAAGGCCAGCTTCAAGAGAAAAATTGCACAGGACACTAAGGATAATCACAAGGCTTTCTTTAGTTATGTTAGGAACCTGGGTGGGAATTCCCAGATATGCTCAGAATTAGTCCAAAATGACAAAAAATACACCGATCCCACAGACATTGCCAACATCTCAGCTGACAGGTTCAGCGCAAACCCCCTCCCCACCAAAAGGGCAAATATCTATCCCAGCAGAGTGCTGCTCCCCTGACATCTCAGATGCTCAGGTAAGAGCCACCCTCTCCAAAGCAAAAAACACAGTATCAATGGGATCAGACGGTGTCCCGGGCTGCGTCCTACATGAACTCCAGGAAGAGCTAAACCCAAACATAAAACTACTGTTCAATCTCAGCCTTACTACAGGATATGTACCCAAAGAGTGGCATACAGCAACAGTGGTCTCTCTCCACAAAGGTGGTGCCTCAACGGATCCTGGAAACTATCGCCCCATAAGCCTGACTAACTTGGTCTGCAACGCTATGGAAAGGATCATCATGGACCTCATAAATAAAGATATTGGGGACCTACAGACACTGGATCCTACCCAGTTTGGCTTTGTAAGGGCAGATCCTGCCTCTTAAACCTGGTCAATTTCTTTGAAACAGACACCAAGGCCATTGACGAGGGGAAGGTGGTCCACATAGCCTACCTGGACCTTGCAAAAGCCTTCGATACAATACCCCACTCGGGCATTATAGATAAGCTCACCAGCTTAAATATAAACCCCTATGTCACTAGATGGGTTGCAAACTGGCTCAAGGACAGAACCCACATGGTTAGAATTGCTGGAGCCATGTCAGACTCCAAACCAGTTACAAGTGGCATCCCACAAGGCTAAGTCCTGGGACCTCTCTTGTTTGGTATATATTTCTTGGAGGTACAGGCCAACACGGAAGGACTGTGGCTGACCAAGTTCACAGATGACTGCAAACTGTGTGCCATAATCAACTCTCCAGCCCACACAAGCATCCTCCAAAAGGGCCTCATAGAAACAGACAACTGGTGCCAGAGCCATGGCCTCAAGCTAAACGCCAAAAAGTGTATAGTCATCCCCTTTGGCAAAAACAAAGTGCCCACAAATTACCACATAGGTGGTAATCCATGAAGTACAGAAGAAGTAATTAGGGACCTGGGGACCCAGGTTGATAGCAATCTCTCATTTGACAACCACATGTCCAAAGTGGTTAGAAAAACATTTTATATAGCCCACCTAATCATGAAGAGATTCACATCTAGATCAGGGGAGGTCATCGTGCCTCTTTACTCATCCCTCATCAGGCCCATAATTGAGTACAATGCCCCTTTTGGGATGGACCTTACCAGACACCTGCAGCAACTGGAAAGACCCCAAAAGTACCTCACCAAGAGGATCAAAGGGCTCAAACAGATGCCATATGATGCCCAGTTAAAGAAACTCCAGCTCTACTCAGTGGCGTGCCACCTAATAAGAGGTGATCTGTGCCTGACGTATAAAGCCATGTCCAACCCAGAATTAATGGACATGCTGCACCTCAGAAAATCCAAATCCCATCGAGCTACGCGCTCGAGAGACTTGAACCTCAGCACTGAAATAAATAGGACATGCTGGAGGGACAGATTCATAACCCAGAGGCTCCCTTCCCTCTGGAATAAAATCCCAGTTCAGGTTAGGCAGAGTCCCTCAATGACTCTCTTCAAGAGGAATCTTGATGAGTGGATGGGAGATCGTAGGTTTACCCCGGGTATCACTTCTGTGTCACTGTTAGACATAAGCACAGTATACTAACCTCGAAAAAGGGCATAGCAAAATTAATTTAAAATGGGTGGCAAAAGCCAAACACACTCTGGCTAGGCTTATAAATGCCCTAGGGCAGATAGCCTAGTATGAACCTATGAACCTATATATAAGACCCTTATCCAGAAACGTATTCACTTGTTACAACCTCCAGTACCTCTGTGCTCCTTACGTCAGTTCATTCTGAACAAAATTAATTCAGTAACTGGTGCTAAGGCCCCAGGTACCTGCCTCCGTACTGTTTATAATACTGCACCACCAGATATCAGACAGTTTTAGAAGATATTTTTATTTTTCATGTACAAGGTACCCATTTTCTCCCAGTTAACCATCCAGTAACATCAGAACACAAAACAAGTAACTGTAACCTTCTACAAGCAGTTGAACTAGCTGCAAGCAGACTGTCTAGAACAGGTTGTTGTTTAAGGACTCACTTTGCTTGGTATTAGGTGTGTGCTATGTGGTCACATCTATGTATTTCTGTGGAGCATTAACTTGAATCCAACTATCCTGAAGTTCCTCCACAACAGCAGATGTCCACAGCATAAGTACCATGCTTTTTAATGTTCAGTCCAACAGCCTTTATTTCTTATTCCACCATATTCCTCTCCTGTGATCTTCAATTTTGTATCTTTGCTTCACAAATCACCTACAATATGTTCAACCAATACAGTGTTTATACTGAGCAATCTGTGATACATGCCACCTTAGTCTCATAAGATATTTACCTAGTGATTGCCACATTGTGAAAGACATTAATGAATTTAAAAAATGTTAGGAACTTGGGTACATGTTAGAGAATTACATTTTTGAACTATTAATGAGTTATGTGCATAGGGTTTGGTTCCTGCTGCCTCTATTTGATTACTTGTGACTAAGAAAATCATGTGACCAGATTGTGCTCCTAGATTGCCCCTAAAAAGGGACACTTGTGTCTAGTGGTCTAATCAGGTTAACACATAAAACAAAATAAATAAATAAAACAACACACTGTTATCAGCACTTTAGGGAAGTACAAGGTACTAGATGAAGGTCTGAATATAGGTGACATATGTGTGTCCTCCTGCTCCAACATAAATACATGCATGACTGCTTACTTATGCATTAGGAGGTTTGTAACTATGAACAGAGTAAAACAAGGATCAGAAAAAAATGAATGAATAAGTAAGCACTTAGCTTAACAAAAGGTATTATTGGCAGCTATATAACATATTCTGATATTATAAATCATCTGCACATGTGATTTATGTGTAATGTTAACACAATAGCTCAATCAACCTCTGAGTGGCCAGGTCATATTGAGAGCCTCAAAAGAAAAGGGCTAATATTAAGCTCTGGTATAAAAGCGAGGCCTAGAACTTTGTAACAAGCAGAGTTTGGACTGCAGAAATATTTATCTGTAATCACAGATCAGAGCATAAAATAAACTGCAAATAAATGCAAGAGCTTATTGCTTATTCTTGTTTTTAAACATTTCCTCTAGCAGATTGAATAAGCTGTAAAAGTAACTGAGGTAATTTCTGCTGCAGTTATTCGGTCTGACATGTTGGAAACCAAAGCTGTTCAGGTTAAAAGTGTCTTAGATCACACTAAGAGGAAAACAATTTGAATACAGCAACTTGGAAACAATATACTCTGATCCTGATGTGTTAACTGATTGGACCACAAATCTAGTATTTCTCTAGGTGACAATAATTAAATGTCATACTTTCAGAAAGTAAAAATGTGCCAAGCCAAGTCAAACAAATGCAAAGTGTCAGCCTTCTTTTTTCACCTCAGTCTTTCAGTACATAACTCTGGCATGCTGACTCAAGCTTTAATAGAGGAAACTCTTTCTAAGCTTTCCATTTTAAAACCCAGTTGGAGTTTCCAAAAAGAAATACACAAGTACAAGAAATATGCATAGTTACTCCTTACAAACATTAATCATTTGAAAACAAGGATGACCTAGGGTCAGTGTAAACACATATGTCATCTGAACGGAATGCCTCCTAGTACATATAAACCTGACCCAAATGTCATGCCTGTGAACACAATTCAGAAGTACAGGGAGGAAATAACAAACTGAAGCAAACCATGCAAGAGAAAAGAACAAGATCTTTTTGATGGTCTCTAATGCATTTAAAACTGTATAGTATGTGCTACAAATCTTAACAATATAATAAAAACAAATAAATGTAAGTGTTCTGAATAAATGTTTCTAGCTGGGTTTCATTATGATAGATTAGAGGACAGGAAACAGCCACAAATACTATTGTACTGTTTTTTTTTTAAAGTAATAAGTAGTTTTTTTAAGGAAGAGTTGTGATACACAAAAACTGATAAAAAGCACTACATAAGTAAAAAACATTAGTAGAAAATAAGGTGCTAGCTTCAATATCATATCTGTTCCATAAATTCATACAATCAGATGTGGTTGTGGTACTGAAGTTTTGGGGGAAAAAAAACAGAGATGAGCTCTCACTGTATATGTGGGGGGACTGCTAATTCCCAGAAATAAAATCAGACAACTTGAAGAAGAAAAAACTTTTAGAGTCAATAGTTAAGAACTGTATTATACAATACCCTCAGTTTAAAAAGCATTAAGATGTCATGTACTTTAGATTTATAATAGGGTTTTGGCTAAATGATAGCATTCAGTGAACTTGTAATGAATATAGCAATCTCCTTAGATAATGATATGTCTATTGACCCTGTTTCTCAAAACAGCCCTTTAATTGATCAAATCAGATGTGGAATATATAAAATGGTGTCGCAAAACTCACTGAATGGACATGACAGTAAGTAGGGGTAGAGCATCAGAAGATGTCAGACTGAAAAGCAAACCTCCATACTTATTTCCCCAGCCCCACAACTGGCACAAGTGCGATGAATTGTAAGGGAAAACATCCACTGTCTAGTCAAACAGTTTAAAGCTATAAACTACAGATTATCTGCAACCTGTCAACCTGGGTTTGGTTAGCTCAGTTTTCATGTGTCTGTTATGTGCCCCTGAGCATGTCACTCAAGCATAATGTGTTTCCAACATTGAAAAGCTTGAAAAACAACATTTGTACATAGTAAAAATACTGGGTTACAAAATTAATTAAAAATACAATTGTAATATGTCCACCCACATTTGTGCCTAGTAAGAATACCGGGTTACAAAATTAATTAAAAATACAATTGTAATATGTGTACCCACATTTGTGCCTAGTAAAAATACCGGGTTACCAAATTAACAAGGAGAAGGTTACTGTTAGCTGCCTGTCGGATGCCAGGATCTGCCACATAACACAAGCACTCAGGTCACTCCAGAACAAGTACAAATACAAATCTGTCATTGTCCATGTTGGTGTGAATGACCTGAGCCATACCTTCCTGGACTACATGAAAAGAGACATGGAAGAGCTCTCTGATTACGTAGCCCAGGCCGGTATGAACCTGACCCTGAGTAGCATCCTGCCCTCACCAAGAATGATGTTGTTTGTCTTTTCGGCTTTTCCCAGTTAGAGGTCACCGCAGCAGAACTCCGGTCTGCTAATGATTGGCAGTAGATTTTTATGGTGCCGAGTTGCCAGCCTGATGCCCAACCTTCAGCGAAGGCACATCCATTCACACATGTCTTTCAGAGGCCACTCGACCACAGGGAGGACATGCAGACTCCACACAGAAAGCACTCCAGCCGAGAATCGAACAGGAGAACCTCTTGCTGTGAGGCAACAACACTACCGCTGTACCACCGTGGCTTGCCCTCACCAAGAATGATACCATGGTATAAAGAAAAAAAATGATCAATTTCAACAATTGGCTAAGCTTTTGGTGTCATTCACAGGGGATCCAGTGTCTGTCAGCCTGTGACATGCTCAACAAGCCACGCTGCTTCGCTAGAGACGGCTTGCACCTGTCACCCTTAGGCTTTCGAATACTGGCCAAGGCTCTTGTCACACAAATAGTGCCTTTTTTTGGCAAGGCTCAAAAGACAAACCCACTAACGTAAATAGCACAAATAACAAAAATAAACTGAGGGTAATGCTACTCAATGCCAGAAGTCTAAACCTCAAAATGCATGCACTCGAGGCACTCCTCAGTATGGAAAAAATCAATATATGTGCAGTAACAGAAACCTGGTTTAAGGCTCCAGAGAGCACCCCAGCACTACCAGGCTATAACTCATACCATACATTTCAGCCACAAAACCCGGACCGAAATACAAATGGCAGGGGCGTATCCATATTCATCAAGGATACCGTCACCTCCAGGTTAGAGGCACAGCACGATGCTTCAGAGATTATCCACATGCAACTAACAACGGGCAGAACTGCAATTCAAATTGTAGCTTGCTACAGATCACCCACCATGTCCCAGGACCTCCATTCCACATTTCTGGAAACACTGGGAAACATAGAGGTCCTACCAGACACCCTGATATTGGGTGATTTCAATTACCAAAACATTAACTGGGAGAACTACTCAAGTACTAACTCCCTTGTCCAATATTTACTAGAATTTATAAACTCAAACACCCTGGATCAACTGGTCAACACCCTCACCAGAGGTGACAACATATTAGACCTGGTCATCAATAACATGGGCGACCAGTGTTTCACAAGGGATGTCAACCCCTTGCTGGTTAGATGTGACCATAAACTAATCACTCTGGATATAAACATTATGCCCCCACCCCTGGTCAAGGAAACCACTGTGAAAAACTTTTCAAAAGCAAACTTCACGTTACTTAAGACCGAGGTGGAAAGTATCAAAGCCCCCATGCTAAAGGATAACACTGTCTAAGCTGCAAAATCCTTTACTAATGCACTCTACGGACTCCTGCAAGAATGCATGGATCATGCTATCCCAAGCAAAACCAAGACTCACTCCTCCAAGAAAAGGAAACCAGTCTGATGGACCTCTGCCATAAACAGCTATACAAAAGGAGGAGAAAACTAGTACAGAAAAGAGTAAAATCCCAAGAAGGGAAGACATCCCTGATCAGTATCAGCAAGAAACTATGATCCCTCATAAAATCACCCAAGGCTAGCTTTGAAAGAAAAACTGCCAAGGACTCCAAAGATAACCACAAGGCATTCTTTAGCTATGTCAGGAATCAAAGTGGCAATTCTCAGATCTGCTCAAAGTTAGTGCAGAATGGCACAAAATACACTGAACCGACTGATATCTCCAACATCCTGGCAGACAGGTTCAGTGCAAACTTCACCCCCCCTCTCACCTCCAAAAGGGCCCATAACCATACCAGAAGAATGTAGTGCCCCTGAAATAGGTTAAAACAGTCCTCTCCAAAGCCAAAAACACAGCATCAATGGGACCAGACAGCATCCCAAGCTGCGTCCTACATGAGCTCAAAGATGAACTACCCACTCACCTAAACACACTGTTCAAACTCAGCCTCTCCACAGGCTATGTGCCCATAGAGTGGTGCACAGCAATGGTTATTCCGCTCCACAAGGGGGGAGTGACAACAAACCCCAGAAACTATCGCCCTATAAGCCTAATTAGCTTGGTCTGCAAGGCTATGGTGCGCATCATCATTGATCTCATTAACAGAGATATTGGGAACCTCAAAACATTGGACCCTACCCAGTTTGTCTTTGTTAAGGGAAGATTATGCCTCCTAAACCTGATGGACTTGTTTGAGACAGTTACCAAGGCTATAGACAAGGGAAAGGTGGTCAACACAGCCTACCTAGACCTCGCAAAGACCTTCAACACCATTCCCCATTCTGGTACTATAGACAAGCTCACCAGCCTGAATATACACCCCTACATCATGAGATGGGTTGCCAACTGGCTCATGGACAGAACCCACATGGTAAGAGCTGTGGGAGCTAGGTCTGACTCTAAACCGGTTACAAGTGACGTTCCCCAGGGCTCAGTCCTAGGAACCCTCCTGTTCGGCATATACTTCTCAGAGGTACAGGCAAGCACAGGAGGACTATGGCTGACCAAGTTCGCAGACAACTGCAAACTACGAGCTATAATTGACTCTCCAGCTGACACAGAAATCCTCCAAAAGGGTTTCACTGAGACAGATGCCTGGTGTCAAAACCATGGCCTCAAGCTAAATGCCAAAAAGTGCATAGTCATCCCATTTGGAAAAAACAAAGTACCCACAAACTACCACATAGGTGGTAGCCCCCTAAATATGGAAATTGTGATAAGGGATCTGGGGACCCAAGTAGATAGTAATATCTCCTTTGATAATCACATTGCCAAAGTGGTTAGAAAATCCTTCTATGTGGCCCTCCTAATCACAAAAGGGTTTGCATCCAGATCAAAAGAGGTCATCGTGCCCCTCTTCACATCACTTATCAGATCCATCGTAGAGTACAATGCCCCATTTGGGATGTATCTTACAAGAAGCCTGCAACAGCTGGAAAGACCACAGAAGTACCTCACCAAGAGGATCACTGGCCTCTAACAGATGCCCTATGCAACTCGACTGAAGAAACTCTAGCTGTACTCGGTTGCATACCGTCTACTCAGAAGTGATCTCTGCCTGACATACAAGGCCATGTCCAACCCAGAATTGATGGCCATACTCCACCTAAAGAAAACCATATCCCCTTGAGCCACACACTCTAGGGATCTAAACCTCACCACAACAATAAATAGGACATGCTGGAGGGATAGATTCCTGTCCCAGAGACTTCCCATGCTCTGGAACAAGATTCCAATCTACATTAGGTCGAGCTCCTCACTAACACTCTTCAAGAGAACCCTTGACGAGTGGATGGGAAACAGAAAGTTTACCCCAGGGATCACTTCAGTGGCTCTGCTGGACAGAGGCGCAGGGAACTAATCTATCTAATCACATCGTGCAGAACTACAAGGCTACAGTTATACTATTCCAGGTGCCAGAAAATCTGCTCTTCAAATTTTCCCTTAAAACTAGCTGGTTTCTCAGTAGTAGCACTAAACTCTGAACCCCTGTGACTAGCACTTGCTCTAGAACCTGCTGTAAAGCACTAGGAAGCCTGAACCTGATCCAAGCACTCAGCTCTCCTTGTCAGTAAGGATAAATTAATCATAGGCACTAAACAGACTACAATTGCAAAGTACCTTGCAAAGGTAAGGGAAAACAGCTCTTAAACCTTACAAAAAAGCACCTAAACAGGCATGTCCAAATGTCAGCTTCTGGTGGTTTCTCCTGTCCACCTGGTGAATCTGGGCATACTGGGGCAATGCAGCAACTGCCTCATGTACACAGACAATCCTCTCCTCCTACCACCCAACACTACAACCTGCGAGAGATGCACTTACATAGCCAAACTGGAAGCAAAGCTCTCTCCGGTCAAGACTGTGCTAGACAGTCAAGAGGAGAAGGCTAACACCTGCATTACAGCTCTAGCAACTCATAGCCCTTCAAAACCCACACCATCAACTCCCACACATAGCAACACTAAACCCACATATGCGGAGGCCCTTAACATTAACCTGCCCAAGCAACAAGGACCTCCAAAGCCAAAACGCAAACAAACACCAGTCACAACCAAAGTGACACATAGCTCACAACACCAGTGTGCCACCCAACAACAGCCACTAAGGCAAGACAATGTACTCAACACTTTAGTCATAGGTGACTCTATAGTCAGTCACACTGATGTCCCACTCACCAGGCTGAACAAGGAGAAAATTACAGTCAGCTGCCTGTCGGGTGCCAGGATCCGCCACATAACTCATGCACTCAAGTCACTCCACAACAAGTACAAATACGACTCTGTCATTGTCCATGCTGGAGTAAATGACTTGAGACGTACCTCTCTAGACTAAATAAAAAGAGAAATGGAAGAGCTCTTGGATCATGTGACCCAGGCAGGTATGACCCTAGCCCTGAGTAGCATCCTGCCTTCACCCAGAATGATACCACAGTATAAGGACAAAATGATTGACTTCAACAATTGGCTAAGCTTCTGGTGTCATTCAAAGGGGATCCAGTATTTATCTGCCTGGGAAGACATGATCAAGAAACCCCGATGCATTGCCAGAGATGGTCTGCACCTGTCACCCCTGGGATTCAGGTTACTGGCTAAAGCTCTTGCCACCCATATAGTGCCTTTTTAGGCAAGGTTAAAAGGATAAAACCACCACCATAACAGATACAAGCATGCAAAATCTGAAGGTAATGCTACTCAATGCTAGAAGTCTAAACCTCAAAATGCACTCTCTCGAGGCACTCCTAAAAATGGAGAACATTGATATCTGTGCAGTGACTGAGACCTGGTTCAAGGCTCCAGAGAGCACCCCTGCAATACCAGGCTACAATTCTTACCACACTTTTGGGCCACAAAACCAAGACCGAAACACTAAAGGTGAAGGAGTGTCCATATTCACCAAGGATATTCACACCTCCAGGCTAGTTGCCCAACACAATGCATCTGAAATTCTCCAGGTGCAACTAACACTAGGTAAGACTGCAATCCAAATTGTAGCTTGCTACAGATCCCCCACCATACCCCAAGATTCTCACTACACCTTCCTAAACATACTGGAAAATATTAAGATACAACCAAACACACTAATACTAGGTGATTTCCACTACTCTGCCATTAATTTGGAAAACTACTCGGGTACCAACTCCTTTTCCCAACGGTTCTTGGAATTCATAAATTCCAACGCCCTGGATCAACTAATCCATTGTCCCACCAGGGGCTCCAATATCCTAGACCTGGTCATTACCAACATGGGAGATAGATGCTCCACACCAGTGGTCACCCCCTCATTGGTCAGGTCTGGCCATAAGCAAATCACCCTTGACATCCACATCCCACCCCCACCACCCAGTAAGGAAACCTCCTTAAAAAACTTCTCCAAAGCCAACATCATGCTACTGAAGTCAGAAGTGACAAACTTCACAACACCCACACAGACAGGATCTGGAAGTTTGACTGAAGAATCCTACACTAAGGCACTGTACGAGCACATCCACTCGTGCATGAATCGTGCCATCCCAAATAGAACCAAGATGCTCTTCTCCAAAAAAAGGAAGCTAATCTGGTGGTACCCTGCTATAAACAAACTATACAACAGAAGGACGAAACTGTTGCAGAAAAGAGGAAAATCCAAGGATGCAAAAAACTCCCTCACCAGCCTCAGTAAGAAGCTGAGATCCCTCATGAAATCCTCAAAAGCTAGTTACGAAAATAAAATTGCCAAAGATTCCAAAGACAACCACAAGGCATTCTATAGTTATGTCAAGAATCTAAATGGCAATGCTCAGACCTGCTCTGAACTACAACAGAATGGCATTGAATATACTGATCCCAAGGATAGTGCCAATATCCTGGCAGATTGATTTAGTGCCAACTTCACTCCCCTCTCACCCCCTAAAGGGCCCATCTCAATACCAAAAGATTGCCAAATTCTGATAATCACAGCCACACAGGTAGAAACAGCACTCTCGAAAGCTAAGAATACAGCATCCATGGGACCAGATGACATCCCAGGCTGTGTACTTCATGAACTACAAAATGAACTGGCACCCCACTTAAGTGTCATGTTTAATCATAGCCTCACCTCAGGCTTCATGCCTACTGAGTGGTGCACAGCTACAGTTATCCCGCTCCATAAGGGAAGATCCACCTTGGATCCCGGGAACTACCGTCCCATCAGTCTGACAAGCCTGATCTGCAAGGGCATGGAACGTATTATCATGGAACTTATAAACAAAGACATTGGCAACCTCCAGACACAGGACCCCACCCAGTTTGGGTTTGTGAAGGGTCGATCTTGTCTCCTGAATATGATTGACTTCTTTGAATCGGTCTCCAGAGCTGTGGATGAGGGTAAGGAGGTCCACACGGCCTATCTGGACCTCAACAAGGCCTTCGACTCCATCCCCCACTCTGGAATCATAGATAAACTTACTAAGCTGGGCATAAATCCATATGTCACTCGATGGGTGGCCAACTGGCTTACTGATAGAACCCAGACTGTAAAAGTAGCCGACTCCAAATCCAGCTCCAGACAAGTGACAAGTGGAGTACCTCAGGGTTCAGTCCTGGGACCACTCTTGTTTGGCATCTACTTCTCTGAAATACAGGCCAACATTAAGGGACTCTGGCTAACAAAGTTTGCAGATGACTGCAAACTGGGAGCCATTATTGAATCCCCAAATGATGTGGATATTCTACAAAAGGACCTTACAGAAACAGATGCCTGCTGCCAGAGCCATGGGCTCAAGCTTAATGCCAAGAAATGTACAGTCATCCCCTTTGGTAAAAAACATGTACCCATGAACTACCACATAGGTGGCAGGACACTAAACATTGAAAGTGTGATGAGAGACTTAGGGACACAAGTGGACAGTGGTCTCACTTTCGATAACCACATCGACACAACAGTCAGGAAATCCTTCTACGTGGCACACCTCATCACTAAAGGCGTTTCATCCAGAAAAAAGGAGGTCATTGTCTCACTGTACTCATCCCTTATTAGACCCATTATAGAGTATAATACCCCATTTGGTATGTACCTCACAAGACATCTGCAACAGCTGGAAAGGCCACAGAAATACCTCACTAAAAGAATCACAGGCCTAAAGCAGATTACATATGCTGACCGTTTAAAAAAACTCCAGCTTTACTCTATGGCATATCGTCTACTCGGAGGCAATCTCTGCTTAACATACAAGGCCATGTCAAACCCTGAGCTGTTGGACATGCTCCACTTAAAGAAATCCCAATCCCTCAGAGCCACACGCTCCAGGGAACTACACCTTATCATCACAATGAACAAAACATGCTGGAGGGATAGGTTCCTGACCCAGAGACTCCCCATACTCTGGAATAGACTGCCCAAACATGTCAAGCAGAGCACCTCATTGGCCCTCTTCAAAAGGAACCTTGATGATTGGATGGGAGATAGGAAATTCACCCCGGGGATCATGTCAGTCACCCTGCTAGACGGGCCCAGAGAAGTAAATATTGTGGGAAAAAATTTCCAGGGAATTGTTATGGCTAGGCTTGCATAGGCCTTAGGGCCGATAGCCTAGTACCAACCTATGAACCTATAAGGGGGTGTTGAAAGCCAACACATTCAGGCTAGGCTTATAAATGCCTTTGGGCAGATAGCCTAGTACCTACCTATGAACCTATGAACCTATAATTAAAATACAATGGCAATATATATACCCATATATTTACATGATAGTTTTTCTTTTACAGAAGTGCAGCTGATAAGGTTGCTGTCACATATTTTGTGAATCTTCACTTCAATTCCACTATAGGATGCCTTCTCTAGCATCTAAATATCCTTCCTGTTTATGCTTGGTTTTTCACCAGGGGAGCCATTTTCCCCCACATCCAAAATATATGTTGATATGCTGAACTCAGAATCCTTCTGAATGATTGTACATGAGAATTCAGTGTATGTGTGTGTCCAATGGTTTGTGATAGACTGGCATCCATTTCTAGGATAGCTGTATACCTTATACTTGTCTGCTAGGACAGGGTCTATGTCTCTTATGCCTCAGAATAGATAAAACTTATATAAGACAAATAATCAATTACAGGAAATATTTGAATTGTTTTGAATGCATTTTTTAATATTGCTCAGTTTCCTAAAGTTGAGTGCTATATTACAGTGTTAGCTATTAAAAAAGGCCCAATCCAGCTGATAGTAATTCTACATAGCTTACAGACATCATCAATCATGCTGCAATGTCTTAGGATATGATACAGACATCATCAATCATGTTGCAATATCTTAAGATATGATACATAGTAGAAGCTGCTTAATCAATCTGCATAAGGTGAAAACGGCATACCATGACTTATGCATGATTTGTGTCTACTTATAGTTTTGATCTGAGTGATGTAATGTTAAATTAATTAAATTCAGTAAAAATTAGGTTGGGCAGCAACTTGCAAAACTGTCTGCTTTTCAGGCCTGCTTTGTTCTTAAAAGAAAATGGCACCATGGGAAGGTTGAAGAATGTAATGGCATATTTTATTGTCAATATCTGTTCCAAGGGGAATATGGTAGAGAAAACAAAAAACTAAAAAGGAATCGGCAAAGTTTAAGAAATTCTAACAGCTTAAATTTGATGTAGGGACATGCAAGGACAGAATAACAATAAAAAAGATTGCATATTAGTGTGGATTTTCAAAAAGTCTCTATTCAAGAATGAAATATGAGATTGTTATTACTGAACCAACTATATATATATATATATATATATATATATATATATATATATATATATATATATATATATATATATATAGAGCTATAAATATATATAGCTATAAATATATATATATATATATACATATATATATATATATATATATATATATGTATGTATAGCTATAAATATATATAGCTATAAATATATATATATATATATATATATATATATATATATATATATATATGTATGTATAGCTATAAAGATATATATATATATATATATATATATATATATGTATATATATACATATATAGATAAATATATTTGAGTGTATGACAGACATTGGAAGTATCAATATAGTTCAAATCACAAACTATTAAATAGACTCTAGTTTAAATTGCAAAGGTTTGAAAGAACAAGCCCCCTTGCACCCTCCACATAGTTCATAGGATCATAGGTGAGTACTAGGCTATTGGCCCAAGGGCCTGAGTAAGCCTAGACAACAAGGTTCCCTGGCTTTTGCCACATAAGAAAGTTATTTTCCTTTACCTCTGTTGAGCAGAGCCACAGAAGTGATCCCCGGAGTGAATTTCCTATTTCTTATCCACTCATCAAGCGCTAATGAGGAGCTTTGTTTGATATAGATGGGTAGCTTGTTCCAGAGTATGGGAAATCTCTGAGACAGGAATCTGCTAATTATACATACTGACTCTGAGATTGCACAACAGTGAGAAAATGGCATTTTTTTGTGATTCCCAATGTACCATGATCTTGTACTGAAAAAAGGTGGTATGAGATGATTTTCGATCATCTGTACCAGATTTTTTCATTTCAAAAAGTTGTTGCTTCAATGAGTTGAAGGGAACTCAGCTATATTTATAAAACTTGTGTGTGCAGTATTATATATTTTACATTCCTTTAGCAAACATTTTTAATCAACTAGGAAAAAAGCTGGTATGTGTCATCAAAAGGTCATCTTATCACACATACCTGCTTTTTTAAATGTAACTTGTGGTTTAATGGTATGATTTTTTGACACATGACCAAATATTATCCAAGTAAGTTATAAGTGCACTTTTTAGTGCACATTATTTATTTTTATATACATACATGGAAATGTATATATATGTATATATATATATATATATATATATATATATATATATATATATATATATATGTATATTTTTTATATATACATTTACTTACAATTCTAGTTTGGAATTCATTTGCATCATGTTATATATTTTTTATGAACAAAAAGTTTTTTACATGATTTTTAATAGAATTGTTGGTCATTGAATCTATACAAGAGATTTATACAACACCATAACATGTCCTCCCCCACCCTTATATACTAGCATTTGCTACAGTTTCCCTCTCCCTCTATCTCTAATCAAACTGCTATACTCCTTACAGCCCCTGCTTGTCTACAATCCCCGAGGTTTCCTACCCTAAATAACAGTACATTTACTGCCTTCTCTATCCTTGGTTATCCTTCTTTTCTCCACTTATGCTCTCAGGTTATTGTGATTAGCTCTTCTATTTCCCCCTCTCACCTTTTGTCTTACCCCTTGTGACTTTATCTGGTCCCTATCTTTCTTCCTGTATAACTACTTCTCCCAGCGACTACATTCTTACAGCTTGTTGTTGCTTAACTCCAAGCTCCTAGCGTTGTTCTTTTTTTCTTACCTGTACCCCCTTAACTCTAATGTGAAGCCTATTTCTCTTTTGTTCTTTTCCCTGCTACAAAAGTTACTTCCAATCTCACTTTTTTCTCTCTCCTTACTCTTACATTCTCATTATACTCTCTCTTTACAAACTAAGTGGTGTCTCAATTCCTCAGCTGGACTGATTGCCTACGCTCTCTCTCCCCTCTGACTGTTTCTGCCCCGCTTCGCTCCCCTCCCTACCCCCTTATCCCACCCACCCCACGCACCTCTACCCTTATACCTCACAGTACACACCCCCTTCTTAACGCACCTATCAGGTACTACTACCTCATTTGTAACTCTTCCCTCATAATTCTTTCCAATTCCCTCCCCACACTTCTTATCTCCCATCCCTCTTATACTCAAACCTATCCAGTAACTCTTACCTCCTAGCCTCCTCCTCCTATAAGATATATCTACTCCACCCTTTACCACTTTAATCTCTTCCCCTCCTCCTCTCACCATGTCTCTAACCACTACCACTTCTACTTCCAAAACCCCTATAGCAAAAAATATCTTAACTAAACTAGTAGCCCTGATAATTGTTTCTCTATTATTCACACTTCCTTACCTCTTGACTTGCTATGAAATAAAACTTAATTACCACCTTACAACCATTTCAAAGCAAACTGCATCTGAACTCATATCCCTAAACTATAACCACTCTAACATTACGTCTACCTCCTCCTACCTTCTAGCCAAATATCATAGACTATCCCACACCAAATGTAATAATCTCATGTCAAGGAAACTAAAGGACAAACTTAACCTAACAATTAAACCACACTCAGTACACAAGCCCACTATCCTGACAGATGGTGATATACACCCAAACCCTGGTCCTTTGAACATCCCTACCAAAGAAACCACAATAATCTCTAACTCACCCCTTCCACTACCAATCTCTAACTCTAACACTTTACTTTTAGGACACCTTAATATTCAAAGTGTCAACAACAAAATTACTCAACTTCACTCTCTTTTGCAATGTCACTCTTTTGACATCCTCTGTTTAACAGAAACCTGGTTAAAACCCTACACTAAAGATACTGAAATCATTCCCCCAGGCTACAACATCCTTCGATTAGACCGCAATACTCGTAAGGGCGGAGGAGTAGCTCTCATTTTTAAAACCGGACTTAATATTTCCACAATACCCTATAACCCTCCTGAAAACTCCAACACTGAACTCCTCATAACTAAGCTACAACTTAACCCTAATAAAGCCATCTACATTATCTGTACATACCTTCCACCTGGTAATAACTCCACAAATATAGAAAGTATTCTTAGTTGGGCTTCAACCAATCACCCACAAGAAACTATAATACTTGGAGACTTTAACCTTGATTGGTTCTCAGTTAATTCTAACAACCCAGCCTCTCATATTAATCTCCATGGCTTTACCCAAACTATAAACACCACCACTAGAACTAATAAAACCAACAATAAAGAAAGTATACTTGATTGGATCCTGGTTAACAAACCCCAACTTAATTACCTAGCAGGAACCCTGCCTGATGATATCAGTGACCATAACTTAACCTATATCATTAGGCAAAAGAATATCACTACAAACACCCCTTCAGTCAGGACTGTGCATAGTAATAAACATTTTAACCCCACTCTATTTAAAACTGAGCTAAATGCATGTGACTGGAATCCACTAAAAACTCTTCCCCTTAATGAAGCAGTTCAATACTTTAATACCAAATTCTTAACAATCTTAGATAGCCATGCTCCAAAACGGATTATCAGAATAAAAGCTAAACCAGCCCCCTGGCTATCAAAAGAAACAAGACAGAAAATATTACTCAGAAACAAACACTGGCTAAAATGGAGAACAAGTAAACTACCCTCAGATCATCAAACCTTTAGACACCTAAGAAACAATACCAAAAAAGCTATTCTTTCTGATAAAAAACATTACTATTGTAACCTCCAGCAATCTAATCATAATAATCCCCAAAAATTCTGGGCAACATTAAACAAACTTCTTCACCCTGGACAAACTTCCACTCCCTCCCCCTTGGGATCAGACAAAATTTCTTCCCTTGAAACTGCCAACACTTTCAACTCCTTTTTCACTGATACTATCAACTCACTAGCCTCTCACCTTTCTTCTGATAACTCTAATGTTCCTCAACTTGCC
This sequence comes from Protopterus annectens, assembly GCF_019279795.1. NCBI lineage: Eukaryota > Metazoa > Chordata > Ceratodontiformes > Protopteridae > Protopterus > Protopterus annectens. The sequence continues at coordinate 1,642,372,739 of NC_056726.1, read as the reverse complement.
TCCTCTAATCTTCCAAATTTTTCTATACAGCCCACCTCTACTACCTTCATCCTAAAATGTATTCAAAAGCTTAAGCCATGTACCCCATCAGCTGACCAACTTCCATCTGAATTCCTTCAAAAAGCAGCCACTGAAATAGCCTATCCCATATCTATTCTTATAAACAGAACCATTAAAGAAGGAAACATCCCTGATATCTGGAAAATCTCACATATTATACCCTTACATAAGGGAGGAAACTCTACAGAATATTCTAATTATAGACCCATTGCCCTCCTGTCTCCACTAGCAAAAATCATGGAGAAATGTATTCACCACCAACTAATGAATCACTTAACTAAACATAACATACTATCTCATTGCCAACATGGTTTCAGACCTTTTCATAGTACTACCACTGCTCTCCTTTCCTTCACTGACTTCATTAACAAGAACATAACAATAATACCCTTTCCTCAGCACTTTTCATTGACCTATCAAAAGCTTTTGACATGGTCAATCACCCTCTCCTCCTAAAAATCCTGGAATCACTTGCTATTGGACCAAATGCTATCCAATGGTTCACCTCCTATCTTTCTAACAGGAAACAAGCTGTCCTCTGGGAAAGTAAACTCTCCTCTCTTCTCCCAATCTCACTTGGTGTACCACAAGGCTCAATTCTTGGACCCCTTCTTTTTTCCCTATTCATAAATGACTTACAAGTAGCTATTCCACAAGCTACGTGCATACAATATGCAGATGACTCCACACTCATTTGCTCTGCTAAAACAATCCCAGAGCT
>NC_056726.1:1642356958-1642366958 GCF_019279795.1 Protopterus annectens | reverse complement strand
TATCACTTAAGTGTTAAATTAGTGTCAGTGATTCAACATGCAGTACAGCCTTTGGTGCTGGAAGATTAGAAGGCTATGGGTTTTATTCTCACTTGCAGTGATGAGATTAGCTTTATTTAAAATTTAGGTACTGCTTTACAGCATTATGAAATACTTTATTTCTGAGTATGTCATCCTTCAGATGAGACATTAAACCTGAGATCTCAAATGCTTGTGTTAGTTAGTGCAGGTAAATGTAAAAGACCCCATTGTACTTATTAAAAATAGTAGGGTGTTTTATTAAATTCAGTAAAAGAAAATGTGAAGACATTTCGATAAAAGCAAGAAATAAATCCTAAACAAGGAAAAATAAATGGTAATATAAACATTGAATTAGTTACTACTGTCTTAAATAAAGCATTCAATCCCATTTTTTTAATTTTTTCTTCTTCCCTTACTGTCATTCTGACAACTAACCCGGTATCCAATATCCTCAGTCTTCTGGTACTCCAACCCCCCCCCCCCCCAAGTTCATTGCCAAATTTGAGCCTGGGCCCTCTCTCCCCTGATGAGTCTGTGGTAAGTCTAGGGACATTTATGGAGTGGGGTATATGTTTCACCCCACTTCCTTGGCAGTTCAACCAAGCCCCTACCCTGTTCTCTGTTTTGGGCATGTATCCTAATAACAATATCCCGACCTGCACTAGAGATCATCATCAGAGATGCTGACAGGGTCACCCTCTCCACAGGATGGTAATGCTCATCCATCTATGCCACTCTGTCAGTCACCCAAGCTGCTATATGAACCCAGGATAGATGGGGCATAGACAGAGCTTTATCTCTCTGTGCCACTGGAGTGCTTTTGAAATCCCAAATCTGATTATACAATACTTCTCCACATCATCCTTTTCATAAAAAACAAACACAGGGAAATATTTTTTATCAAGAATATTTACCCACTGTATCTTCAAAGCATCATAATGTCCATATACAATAATTTCATAAGTCACTATTCCAATAGTTGAAGTTTAGCAAAAACAGGAACATTTATCCCTAATTCAAAGGTGTAGCTAGGCATACTCTTTGTAATATTGTATACAACCCAGATGTTACTTCCTGTTACTGATTTTGCACTGAAGGCGCCTATATGGTGAAATCAGTTTGCTTGAGGCTGTGTCCTTATTGTTATATGTACATTTTCATTGGGATTAAATATGAGTGTTCTGCCTTTTTGAGTGGTTTATTTACTATTGTTATGTTATGAAGTAAGCGGGTGCTGGAGTATTATTGTGGTGTTGTATTCTACTACATCCATGCACCGCTATTGTTCCAGATTGCCTTCCGGCCTGAGCACCAGTTTTGTGGATTAATATTGTTCTGTTTGTGAGTGCTGACCAAAAAGTTTCTTGGTTGTATTTCCAATGATTTATTATGAAGATTGACTGTTTGGTTTGTATTTTGGAATAACAGAAAGACAGAATCTGTGGTTATATTTAGACAATTTGGCCTTGGACAAAAATGACATCATGATGTTTATGGGAGCAGAATGCACAACAGTGAGAGAAGGAGGTACAGCCATAATGGACATGGAAAAAGGATTTAAGCATTTAACAGACTGTTCTAAAAAATTCAGGAGTTATATATGGCATATTAAACTTCTCAAAGTGTACTTGAAAGCAGATATAGTGCCCAGAGGGTTACGGGTGTATGTCAAGCCAGGTGTAGGTATGGAAGATGCTACTTTCATTAAGAAATGGCGCAACGTACGATTCCAAAATGGTGGTTGGCTAGTGAACATCTTTCACACAGAGCTCCTTACTTCATTTACTTTTTCCAAGTCTTTTTTATCTCAAAAAGCTTTTGGTCGTCCGTATAAAGAAGGAAAGTTTTTACATCCTTATTAACTCGGATTATTCAGCATCTCAAGCTTTCAGAATCTCGTAAGACAGACTTAAATCTACTTATTATTCTCCAAACTGTCATACTCACAGAGCTCCATAAGGCCTACTCTCGGTTGCAGCATTCCGAAGACCACATGGCCAGACAGCTAAAATCTTCAAATGATCCTATTACAATGGAGACACAAACAACAAAAGCCAAATCTTCAGCAATCTTCTCACCAGAAAAGGAAAATCTATCTAAAAGACAAAAAACAAATAAACAAAACACGGAATCTATCAAAAATAACACCAGCGTCATTGAGGACTCCAGCTTCCACATGGATGAGTTAAAACAGGCCCTACAACCTATACATTCAGCTATACAAAACTTCTCGGAACAACTCTCTTCTATAGGAAAATCAATCAATCAATCAATCAGCCTCAAGCAAACTGATTTCACCATATAGGCGCCTTCAATGCAAAATCAGTAACAGGAAGTAACATCTGGGTTGTATACAATATTACAAAGAGTATGCCTAGCTACATCTTTGAATTAGGGATAAATGTTCCTGTTTTTGCTAAACTTCAAATTGTGGATAGAGTAGACACACTTGAACAGAAAACACAATCAAATGAGTTTCAAATACAATCCCTTACAGATGATCTTCGTGCCAAAACAACTGCCATCACTGAACTGCAATTGAAATTCACTGACTTGGAGGCTAGAAGTAGGAGAAACAATATTCTAATAAGAGGTCTCCCAGAAAACTACGACAATCAAGGCCTTCTTAACATCACAAAACAGATATTTGAATCACTTCTACACCTGGATGGAGAGAATCCTGAAATAATCATTGAAAGAGCTCATCGTGCACTCTATAAGCGTCAGGACACCTCAGTTCCACGCCAAATATACGCAAAGCTACTCAATTACCAAATTACACAAAAAATACTATCTTCTGCCAAAAAGCACAAAACGTTTATGTGGAACAATAACAAAATTACCTTTGCTCAAGATCTACCCCTTGCCATTAAGGAGAACAGACATAAACTTGCTCCGTTTTGTTCAGATCTCATCAAAAGAAACATTCAATTTCAAATGCGCTTTCCCAACAACCTGATCTTTTACAAGAATGATGTTAAATTTTCAGTCACCTCGCAAAGCGAAGCTAAAGAAGCCTTTATCAAGGCTTTTAACAAATCCCCAGTTCCTTGAAGTTACACTTCAGTGAGAGCTACGGCTCCTTGCTTGATTATAGTACTTATTGTCTTACCTGATGTTCTAGTTTTAAGTCCACTTGTCAACACAGCATTAATCCCAATGTCTCCTATTATTTTCATGCTTCTCCCTGTTGTCAAGCTCTTTATAAAGGGTTCCGTTTTGCTTTTTTTGTTGTTGAATGCATTTTTTACTAGCTAGGTACACTTGCGCTACTTGCTGTTTCTTACAGGGATCCATTTGCATGTAATCCTCTTATGTCCACGTAAAATAGTCTCGTTATCACTATTGCACTGTTAGCGTGTCTCGTTGTTCTTAGTTTCAGCATGCTTACTTGGTCAATTGCTTATAGCTGTGCATTGAATACGAATTGTTGCTGAAACGAAAGTTTTGTAAATTAAAATGTCCGGAGACCGCTGCTGGTCATGTAATGACACTTTTAAATCCCTATCATGCCACTTAAGTTTGTATTCATCTCCTAGCTTCAGTTTGTTTTCATATTGTATATTTTAGAGTTACATTTTTGAAGCTATAACTTAGTTTATTAAACTGACGTTACTTCAATTACATTATTGTTGCTGTAGCATGTAACCACAGGCAATGTGTGGTTCTGCATAGATCTGTTGCCTTACCTTAATTTTTGTAAGCCATATAGGTTTGCATCTATCTTTTTTTACAGTTAATCAACAGTTAAAGACACAGGGAAATGTCTGTGAGGCTCATCGTTCATGGAAAGAATTGACACCCCATGTTTTTTTGTTAGCCAGAAGAGCCTCCATATCACTGACAGTTTTATTTTTATTTTTCTTAAGACAGACTACAATCTAAACCTCTACACATATATTGGATTTAACATTAAACTATGTCTATGTATATCAGTTTTGGGTGATTATGCGTGGTTGTGAGCGCTTGGATATTCATAGGCTTGAGTTCACTTTACTTCTTCACTTCCTGTTTGTCGATCCTGTGCACATCTCAGACTCTAACACTGTATTATTTTTAGTTCACTAATTTTGTTATCTACAGGCTGCTGTGAGTCTTCTATGTTGTGGCCCTCAAATGTACTAAAATTTTACCTATTTTTTCTTTAACTATATTCATAGTATGTTTCTTGTTACATAGCTTTAGCTTACATACTAAACCAACCATAACCAGTGGCTTACTTATATAATTGCTTATGTTTAGCTCGAAGCTTTGGAATTTTATCTGCTAAACTACTAGAGTCTGCTTCGTAGTTTTATACTAATCTTCGGTTATCAACCTTAGTGTTTTTACTATAAATTTGTTAACTTGATGCACTTATTTCCTAATGTGCACCATTGTTTTTGGACTGCCTCATAATTGTATCATAAATAGAGTTCTGGTCTACACATGGACGTCACTTCATTCTCAAGATGTAGTCTCACCCAGGCTTGCTCTACTTTCGTTGTCTAGCTATATAGCACTTCAGTGCTCCTTCAATGTTACTGGTTTATATCCTCTGCTTTTTTACTATAGAATTTATGTAAAAATGTCAGATATTATATTTGCTGTTTAATACGTCTGTTTTGAATGTAAGATAATCTTTAGGACTTCCTATAGTTTACTCATATTATTAATATTTAGTCACTTGGATGCTCTTGTGTGTTCTGGTTGGCACTCTAGGTTGACGCTCTGTAGGAATTCTAGTAATTTGTACATATGTATAATAGTGTTCTGGTTTTGTTATGTGTTTTTTTTTACTTCTTCTCTTAAGGGGTTTGGGTGGTTAGGCACTGGGTATAGTATGAAGAAGTATTTTGCTACCCCTACAGATACGTTTAAATTGTTTTCAAAGTCAGTACTTTTGCTGATATACTCACACCTCACCCTATTTAATCTTTGGGTAATATACTCTCAGCATCCTATGTCACACGCAGATTCCTTAAATGTCTCTCAACTTTATATTGCTTCACTAATTCAACCTGTTAGTTTGTCTCCATGAGTTGGGCTATAGATAGTTGGAATGTTAAAGGACTACAAAATCCTGCCAAAAGAAATCTGCTACTTCATCTTATCTTTAAATCCCAGGCCAATATCTGCTTCCTACAAGAGACACACCTGTCAAAAGAGGGATGGGACAAAGTCTCCACCAAGAAATGGATTAGAACTATTATAGCTGATGGGGATAGCACAAACTCTAAGGGAGTAGCCATTATAATTAAGAAACAATTGCAGGACACCATAAATCTAATCAAATCCGACAAACATGGCAGGTGGTGCTATTTTACTTCTATTCTCCCTGGCACAACTAAACCAGTTCTTTTTCTTAACCTTTGTGACCCTTGCTCTCAACAACACACCTTCATACTAGAAATCTATAATATTCTTAGTTTGTTTCAAAATTATCTTTATATAATAGGTAGGGATTGGAATGCGGTAATCAATCCTAATTTAGACCGCACCAGTAATTCTTTATCATATAACTTTCAAGCCTTGGTAGCTCTAGAAGAACTTATTTCAGACTTTTACCTTATTGACACTATTGCATTTAGTAACATCTTAACTAAGGACAACCTATACACCTTCTACTCCAATTGCCACAAATCTTGGTCACGTCTTGATTTTTTCCTAGTCTCCAACTTTTTTTCTAAATTTAACAACACCTTCAGCAGTGAACCGAGATTTCTATCTGATCATGCAAGAATATCCTTTAAAATTATCTTTACACACACTGCTTTTTCCTATTCTAACTGGTCTCTTAATAGCAATCTTTTACATAGCAAGGAGATCCTAAACAAAATTAACAGTACATTTACTGACCTTTACTTTAATCTTGAAAACTCCAACATAGCACCAGATATACAATGGGCAGCGTGCAAGGCAGAACTAAGAGGATTTCTGATTAGTAAAGCCTCATTCTTTAAAAAACTCAATAAAAAAAAAAGAATCTGATCTGCTCTTTACCCTAGCATCTCTTGAGAAAAAACAGAGAACACATCCTGACTCAAATTCAGAAGACCTGATTAAAGCAACACGCAAAGAATTACTTGATCTACACTCTCATAACTACTCTCTTCAGGAACAAAGACTACATATTCTGAATGGGCGCAAATTCCCTCGAGAACTCTGGCTAGAATACTTAAAAATAACAATAGTGCTGCCAAAATTTCCATCCTCCAATATAAGGAGAAACTTTACAAATCAGATTCTGAAATAATTCAATTATTTCATGATCTTTACTCCGATATTTATAGCAAGAACGACCAAAATTCCTTAAACCCCCAAATAGAAACCTTTCTCAACTCAATAGCTGTCCCTTCCCTTAATCCAGATCAGTCGTCCCTCTTATCCGCTCCGTTTAATATTCAAGAGATTCAAAATGTCATTAATAATCTCAAATTAGGCAAATCTCCTGGTCCAGATGGTTTTACTACTAACTTCTTTAAAACCTTTAGTTTAAAAATCGCCCCTATTCTTCTTAAGGTATTCAACTTTATTATAAGAAATGGAATTACTGACCTGCACTGGAATATTTCTAAAATGATTTTAATTTTAAAAAATAATCATGACAAAACAGATCCTCACAGCTACAGACCCATCTCGCTTATTAACGTAGATATTAAAATATTCGCAGCTATTCTGACCAACAGACTCAAACAGATAATGCCACATATAATATCTCAGGATCAAGCTGGTTTCATGAGTAACAGACATACATGGGACAATACTTTAACACTGGACTCACTAATACACTTTACTAAAAGAGATAAAAATCCTTTATATGCCTTAACTCTTGACGCCTCAAAAGCATTCGACAGAGTAAACTGGGACTTCCTATTCTCCACCATGTCCCATTTCAATATTCCTAAAACTTTTATAGATATGATCAGAATTCTTTATACAAATTCTTATATCTCCCTATATATAAATAAAAAAAGATCTAATACGATTCTGATTACTAATGGAACAAGACAAGGTTGCCCGCTTTCTCCTTTCCTTTTTAATATATTTATTGAACCTTTCTTTCTATATATTGTTCAGAATACACACCACACTATCCCCAGAATTCTGAATACACAAGTTGCCTTATCGGCTTTTGCCGATAATCTGAATCTATACTTTCAGTATCCCAACTCTGACCTACCAAAAATTATAAATGCAATTAATAACTTTTCTAGTGCCTCTAGCCTTCAAATTAATAAGAAAAAATCATTTATCCTCCCAATTAACCCTGACGCTCATAAACCTTTTTTTTCCCCTGAATCTTCCTTTCATATTTCATATAGTATCAAATATCTCGGCATTAATTTTGAACACAACCAAGCCTCTATTCTTCAAAATAATTTACTAAAATCTTGGGCTACTATATGCCAAGACTTACAAAGATGGAAACTTCTTAAATTAGCTTTTCTTTCTAAAGTAGCCATTGTGAAAATGAATATTCTACCGAGACTTCTCTACCAATTTAATGCTACGAATATAATGATATCAAATAACCTTTTCTTCAAATTTAACAAAATCATCGCAAAATTTCTTTGGTTTCCCAAGAGAGTCAGGATCTCTTACTCTAAACTTACTTTCCCCAAAGAGAAAGGAGGGGTGGGCCTCCCAAATTTTTATTTGTATTATACGATTATTTGCTCAAACAGACTATGATCCATCTCAAACATGAATTCTAATTCACTCAGCCATACTCCTGCCTGGTTGAAGATATGGCACTGTCATGTTACCTCCAATAAAATCAACCCGAAAGCTATCCCATTTCTTTCCCATATTTCTCTATATATTTCCAAACTACTCCCCTTACTGAAGCATAAAATTAGATTATTTCAAAAATTGATTAAAGACATTAATCTTGAAAACATTCTCCCTCTTCTACAACCACTGCATCTGAATCCAGATCTTAAAATTAATAACAATATGTTTGATCTCTCTAAATTTCCCCTTATCAAGGACTTTACAGTTTGGGACCTTCTTAAACATAAGTCCCTATCGATCACAGAACTACGTGTAACTCTCAAGGCCAATAATAAATACATAGTTACCCTCTGTCAATTACAAGATCTTCTCAAGTTGTCTGCATTCCATCTGATTCACGGGAAATCAATAAACTATCTGAAGTTATCTCTACACTTTCAAATCCCAAAACAACTATTTCTTCCTCTTACAAGATACTTAAACCATTACTAGATAATAATAATTGCCTTTTCTCCACCTTTTGGGATAATGTAAGTTCTCCCATTACGGGGGATCAAAAACTTCTAGCCATAAAAACCACCCTTGAACTTGCTCCCTTCAAAAAACTATTATATACCCAATTGATGTTGAATAACAATGCATATTACACACCTGTAATACTCAATAAATTTAATCCTAACAATTCCGCTGCTTGTACATGCTGCCCTTGCTTGAGCGCAGATCTTCTTCATATTATGTGGCACTGTAATCATTCCTATAAATTATGGTGTTCTCTCAAAGTGCGTCTAAAAAAATGGGTTACTACAACTCCACACTCTCTTGGCAAACAGCCATATTGAATATTCCCCTTTTCAAGATGCCTAAGTTTCACCTTCACATTCTAATCACCCTCTGCTCTTTAATCAAACTCTACATCACTAATAATTGGATAGATCGGACAAAAATGTGCTGGCAGGGTTTCAAAGAGATGGCATTAAAGTATATATCAGCTCAAAAATTCATTATCAATGGTCCTAGGAAGAAAGCCTATTTCGCCAATCTATGGAAATGCCTATTAGATGTAATTTTATCTGACTAGTATCTTACATCCACTTCTTATATGACATTCCCTTGTGAATACTTGTCTTATTTACTTATTCATTTATTTATTTATCTATACGCTTCTCTTCCCTTTTTTTTCTCTTTTGGCTATTCCCTTCCCCTACAAATTTTTACCCAGTGGGGTGTTTTTTTTTTTTTTTTTTTTATCTTACCTTTACAATTCTTTCTTTTGGTACTGCCTTTATACATTTAAGGTAGCATGGGTTTTATTTGTGTTTTTGTAAATAGTGTTTATTCAGTTATTTTTGTTTTTTAGTAGATCTCAATGCCTCCTGTAGCTTTATATTTCTCCTATTGCCTTTTTATTCTGTAATTGTATTCTAGTACTGAATGTAATTCCTTATTCAAGTTCATCCACATGTTTTTAACTTAGAATGTTTTGTATTTCTATTCTGTCTGCATTGTTCTTATTTGGAAAATAATAAAAAAATTATTTGAAAAAAAAAAAGAAATGGCGCAACGTACAAAAGGTAACTTCTAAGATTTTTTTTTGGAACTATTGGTGGGCTATTATGAGAGACATTTAGGGCTACTGACAGAGCAACTTAATATCTGTTATGAAGAGATAGCACGTTTTCATCCACTGGTGATTTTACAGCTAAGAATAGTAAATATATGCAGGAGATGGGTGATTTTGAAAATGAGTTACCGGCACGTAAGCTTAAGAAATACGCTAGGGATACAAATGATTATCAGAATAATTCTATGTCAACTTGGAAACATCAAAAACACAGTTCTTTCTTCCAACTCAAGAAAGGATAAGAAGGGAGTTGTTAAAAGGAAAAGAGTTAGGTCCATTTTAAGGAAGCCAAGTGGAAATGCTATGGATGGAGATTCTAGTACATCAGAATTTTCATCCAATATGGCAGATATTAATGCAGAAATGTTAGAAAGTTGTGAAAGTTTTTCACCTGTTCAGAAATGCAGTTGGGGCTCTTTAGATGTGTTGGAAGGAAACTTAAGTGGAGACAACATGGAAGAGACCTTCAGGCAAATGATGGAGGAGCGACAAAAAAAACAATACATAACATATGTGATGAGGACAATTTAATTGTGAATTTGACATCTCATACTTTATCTAAAGATAAAACAGATGTGCTGAATAAAGGTTTGAGTTACGTACCTGCCTTTTATGTTTCTCATGCCTTGGTGGTGTCAGATG